>NC_074680.1:5481967-5781967 GCF_029448725.1 Salvelinus fontinalis | reverse complement strand
TCCAGGGGTAGTTATTGGAGTGGTCTCCATTTTGGTCCTTGCTCATTTACGACTCAACTTACATTGATGCTATTGGTGTCCCTAGGGGGTGCCAGATGAATATAAACTGGCGGACCAAGTGACAGCTGGGTTTGAATCATCATTTGGTTGGTGGTGTACAGTTAATAAAAATGTGGACAGAATTAACTACATTCATTTTAATGTCCAGAAACTGGGCAATTGGACTCAACAAGGCTTCGAGGCGGTCCATGGACAATTGGCAGCTACGTCCCTGATGGCATTTCAAAATAGAATCGCGGTTGATATGATATTGGCTGAACGGGGGGGGGGTCTGTGCAATGTTTGGTGCACAGTGTTGTACCTTCATTCCCAATAACACAGCTACGGATAGGAGTCTGACTGTAGCATTGGAGGGACTTCGTACCCTTAATGGTAAGATGAAACAGCATTCTGGAGTGGACACTACTATGTGGGACTCATGGATGGATGCCTTTGGTAAATATAAGACGCTGGTTTCCTCTATCCTAGTATCAATTTCTGTTTTTGCGGCCATTCTTGTAATAACTGCAGCCATAGACCCTAATCAGGAAAGGGCCCAAATGTTCCCATTGCTTGAGGATGGGGAAGCTGGACCTGTCTATCTATTTGAGGACTAAGATACTTTTATGTCACGTCTCTTGTGAGACGTGAAGAGAGGGAATTAAAAATTTGTCTTCTGACAAATTTTATCCCTTAGCTTTGTCTTTTTATACTTTTATGTCACGTCTCTTGTGAGACGTGAAGAGAGGGAATCAAAAATTTGTCTTCTGACAAATTTTATCCCTTAGCTTTGTCTTTCCATACTTTTATGTCACGTCTCTTGTGAGACGTGAAGAGAGGGAATTAAAAATTTGTCTTCTGACAAATTTTATCCTTTAGTTTTGTCTTTTATATACTTTTATGTCACGTCTCTTGTGAGACGTGAAGAGGGGGATTTGTAAGAAATTGTATTAGATATTGGTAACTTGTTTTAACAACTTCTCAACATTACCTATAAGTTGACACAACATACACACCCCCTCTTTCTCTTGGACATATGCTGGACACATAGGACATATACACGGCACCCACAATTCCCCTCCCCCATGACAATCACACAGACACACCCAACCCATGGTTGGACCTCAGGACAAAGAACTCTCAGGAACCAATGGAACGTGGACACCAGGCCTGATCAGGACTACCCAAGACCCAGATCGACCAATCGGAAGGCCGGACTCGCAGATCTACCTACTTTGCTTGTTGTCTATATAGTACTGAACAATTCTGGAAACTCCCTCTTTCCCGGACGATTCACTAGGAGTCAGACTGAAAGAGCCTTGCTGCAAGATTTTACTAAGATATCTTTACATGTAATTAAACGGCCTTATTATATAATTATCCACCTCGTCCTATTGTCTCCTCTTGTTCTCCTGTCAACAGTAAACGTTTTACTAACACTTGCTATGTTTAGCGATTTTGCCGATTGCAGATTTGTGAAAAATCTTCGGTGCTTTTGCAACTGAGAAAGCAACTCTTTCGATGCACTTGATCTCTGCTCAGAAGACATATTCCTATATTTCTCTGCATGCTTCGTCTGGAAATGTCAAGACAAGTTGTAGTCTTTCAAGACAGCGATGCTCTCTTTGAACACTAAGCACACAGCTTTCCCTGATACCTCAATAAATAAATATTTCGATGTCCACTTTCTGAAACACCCTACATTCATTGTCTACTTTTCATTTCTTTGAAAAAAATATTTGGTGCAATTTCTAGCTGGCTGCTATTTGTAACTTTGACATTGACTAACTAAATTGCTTCTAGAGAAAGAATCAGTGTCTTATGGTTATGATCTGGTGGTTGGTTATGGTTGGTTATGATCTGACATTTATGTCCCCAGTTCGTCAAACAATATGAAGACTTCTTAAAATTCTGAATTATGCTCTTTTCCGTTGGCATGTGTTAGACTGGCTATCAATATCAAATCATATTGGCTCCTGGACTCACATTTCAAGGCTGTGTTGAAACAATGACTTATCAATGACACAAGACTAGCTCAGTCAATCCATACCATTGTGACAATGGGTGTCACGACTTCTGCCGAAGTCGTTGCCTCTCCTTGTCCGGGCGGTGTTCGGCGGTCGACTTCACCGGTCTTCTAGCCATCATCGATCCATTTTTCATTTTCCATTGGTTTTGTCTTGTCTTCCCACACACCTGTTGTCAATCCCATTCATTACCTGTTGTGTATTTAACCCTTTGTGTTTGTCAGAGATTGTTCATTGTCAAGTGTTGTGTTGTTTGTGTATAGGTGTGCGATGGGTCTTCGTACCCAGATTTGTATTATATTTTTTCCGTGAGTGTTATGGAGCAGATTACTGGGACTTTAATTAAAGTACTCCATGCTACACTCTATTTTGACTCTCCTGCGCCTGACTTCCTCTGCCACTTATACACGCCACTGTGACAGAATCTCTGACCAAAATATATGAAGTCAGCAGGAGAGGACACGACGGCCATGGAGGTGGAAAAGCGCGTTATGGAACAAGCTAAGGAGATTGACTGTTTGAGCGCCATCATGGATCGTATTGTCCAGAATATGGATCGCTGGGAGAGACAGGGAGTTTCTCCAGCGCCTCCACTGCCACAACTGGGATTTACCGTTAACGCGTTTTCCCCACCTGAACCTAATAAAATCCGTTTACCCCTACCCACGGGTTACAACGGAGATACTGCTGGCTGCCAGGGTTTCCTCCTCAAACTGAACTTATATCTGGCCACGGTCTCCCCAGTACCATCCGACCGGGAGAAGAGTTCCGCCCTCGTCTCATGCCTCACCGGGAAAGCCCGGGAGTGGGCCAGCGCTGTGTGTAGAGAGGAGAATGCGGCGTTGGACCATTTTGAGGAGTTCACCCTTTATTTCAGGAGAGTATTCGACCATCCTCCCGAAGGAAAAACGGCGGGTGAGCTCCTCTATCATCTGAGGCAGGGGACGAGGAGTGCCCAGGAGTTTGCTTTGGAGTTTAGGACCTTGGCTGCCGGCGCTGGATGGAGCGACAGGGCCCTGATCGACCATTACCATTGTAGCCTACGCGAGGACGTCCGTCGGGAGCTGGCCTGTAGAGACACCACCCTTAACTTCGACCAGCTGGTGGACATGTCCATCAGGCTGGACAACATGCTGGCTACTCGTGGACGTCTAGATCGGGGTCTGGTTGTTCCATCCTCCCGCACCCTCTCTCCCGAACCAATGGAATTGGGAGGGACGGTGCGTCGGGAGACCGGAGGGGGTACCCGCTCGAGCACCATCTATGATCGCAGAGATCACACTGCTGATCGGTGTCGGGTTGGTTCCTCTGGGAATAGAGAAGGCAGGCAGGGCACTCTGGCATCACCCCAGGTGAGTAGGCACCATACTCATCCAGAGCCCTCTGCTGCACTTATGTTTGTCTCTGTCACCTTTCCGGATTTTTCCCTGCATTCCCAGTATAAGGCGCTAGTAGATTCAGGCGCGGCTGGGAATTTCATTAATAAAAATTTTGCTCATAGTTTAGGGATTCCTGTTGTTTCTGTTGATATGCCTTTCCCTATTCATGGCTTAGATAGTCGACCAATAGGGTCAGGGTTTATCAGGGAGGTCACCGCACCTTTGTCTATGATAACGCAGGGGGGTCACAAGGAGAAGATTAGTCTTTTCCTTATTGATTCCCCTGCGTATTCTGTGGTGTTAGGCCTACCCTGGTTAACTACTCATAACCCCACTGTTTCTTGGCCACAGAGGGCTCTCACGGGGTGGTCGCGAGAGTGCTCAGGTAGGTGTGTAGGGGTTTCCGTTGGTGCTACTACGGTGGAAAGTCCAGACCAGGTTTCCACCGTGCGCATTCCCCCAGAATATGCCGATTTGGCACTCGCCTTCTGTAAAAAGAAGGCGACTCAATTACCACCCCATCGACAGGGGGATTGTGCGATAGATCTCCTGGTAGACGCTGCATATCCCAGGAGTCATGTGTATCCTCTGTCGCAAGCGGAGACAGTGGCTATGGATAATTATATCTCTGAATCCCTGCGTCAGGGGTTCATTCAGCCATCCATTTCACCCGCCTCTTCGAGTTTCTTTTTTGTGAAGAAGAAGGATGGCGGTTTACGCCCGTGCATTGATTATCGAGACCTTAATAAAATCACGGTAAAATATAGTTACCCGCTACCTTTGATTAATACAGTAATGGAGTCAATGCGCGGGGCCCGCTTCTTCACAAAATTGGATCTCAGGAGTGCGTACAATCTGGTGTGTATTAGGAGGGGTGATGAGTGGAAGACGGCATTTAGCACCACCTCAGGTCATTATGAGTACCTGGTCATGCCATATGGGTTGATGAATGCTCCATCAGTCTTCCGATCGTTTGTAGATGAGATCTTCAGGGACCTGAACGGGCAGGGTGTAGTGGTGTATATCGATGATATTTTGATATACTCTGCTACACGCGCTGAGCATGTGTCCTTGGTGCGCAGGGTGCTTGGTCGCCTGTTGGAGCATGATTTATATGTCAAGGCTGAGAAATGCTTGTTCTTCCAACAATCCATCTCCTTCCTAGGGCATCAGATTTCCACTTCAGGAGTGGAAATGGAGAGCGACCGCATTACAGCCATGCGTAATTGGCCGACTCCAACCACGGTAAAGGAGGTGCAGCGTTTTTTAGGGTTTGCCAATTACTACCGGAGATTTATCCGGGGTTTTGGTCAGGTTGCAGCTCCCATTACCTCACTGCTAAAGGGGGGACCGGTGCGCTTGCAGTGGTCGGCCGAGGCGAATAGGGCTTTTGGTAAACTGAAGGCTCTGTTTACCTCGGCGCCTGTGTTGGCTCATCCGGATCCCTCTTTTCCATTCATAGTAGAGGTGGACGCATCCGAAGCTGGGATAGGAGCAGTGCTCTCTCAGCGTTCGGGTGTGCCACCGAAGCTTCGCCCCTGTGCTTTTTTCTCAAAGAAGCTCAGCCCGGCGGAGCGTAACTATGATGTGGGGGACCGAGAGCTGTTAGCTGTCGTAAAAGCCTTGAAGGTGTGGAGGCATTGGCTTGAGGGGGCTAATCACCCTTTTCTCATCTGGACTGACCACCGCAATCTGGAGTACATCCGGCAGGCGAAGAGACTAAATCCTCGCCAGGCAAGGTGGGCCATGTTTTTCACTCGTTTTGTGTTTACGCTTACTTACAGACCAGGCTCCCAGAACGTCAAGGCAGACGCATTGTCTCGGCTGTATGACACAGAGGAGCGACCCATGGATCCCACTCCCATACTCCCAGAGTCGTGTTTGGTGGCGCCAGTAGTGTGGGAGCTGGACGTGGACATTGAGCGGGCGTCACGTGCAGAGCCCTCTCCTCCTGAGTGTCCAGCTGGTCGTCTGTACGTTCCGTCTGCTGTCCGCGACCGATTGATCTATTGGGCTCACACATCACCCTCCTCTGGTCATCCTGGGATAGGTCGGACGATGCGCTGTCTTGATGGGAGGTACTGGTGGCCCACTTTAGCTAAGGACGTGAGGATTTATGTTTCCTCCTGTTCGGTGTGCGCCCAGTGCAAGGCTCCTAGACACCTGCCTAGAGGTAAGCTTTTACCTTTACCCGTTCCTCAACGGCCGTGGTCGCACCTGTCAGTGGATTTTGTGACTGATCTTCCACCTTCACAGGGTTACACCACGATCCTGGTCGTTGTGGATCGGTTCTCTAAGTCCTGTCGTCTTCTCCCTTTGCCCGGTCTCCCTACGGCCTTACAAACTGCGGAGGCTCTGTTTACACATGTTTTCCGGCATTATGGGGTGCCTGAGGATATAGTGTCTGATCGGGGTCCCCAGTTCACGTCAAGGGTCTGGAAGGCGTTCATGGGACGTCTGGGGATCTCGGTTAGTCTTACCTCAGGTTTTCACCCCGAGAGTAATGGGCAGGTGGAGAGAGTTAACCAGGATGTGGGCAGGTTTCTGCGGTCCTATTGCCAGGACCGGCCAGGGGAGTGGGCGAAGTTCGTGAGATAGCCCAGAACTCGCTACGTCACTCCTCCACTAACCTTATCCCTTTTCAATGTGTATTAGGGGATCAGCCGGTTCTGGCTCCTTGGCATCAGAGTCAGACCGAAGCTCCTGCGGTGGACAATTGGTTTCGGCACGCTGAGGAAACTTGGGAGGCAGCCCACGTCCACCTTCAGCGTGCCATAAGGCGCCAGAAAATTGGCGCAGACCGTCGCCGCAGTGAGGCCCCGGTGTTCGTACCCGGGGACAGGGTCTGGCTCTCGACCAGAAACCTGCCCCTCCGCCTGCTCTGCCGGAAGCTGTGTCCGCGGTTTGTGGGGCCGTTTAAAGTCCTGAGGAGAGTGAACGAGGTATGTTATAGATTACAACTGCCCATTAATTACCGTATTAACCCCTCGTTCCATGTGTCTCTCCTCAGGCCGGTGGTGGCTGGCCCGCTCCAGGAGGCTGAAGTGCGTGAAGTTCCTCCGCCTCCTCTAGACATCGAGGGGGTCCCGGCGTACGCTATTCGATCCATTTTGGATTCGAGACGTCGGGCGAGGGGCCTTCAGTACCTCGTGGACTGGGAGGGGTACGGGCCGGAGGAGAGATGCTGGGTTCCGGTGGAGGACGTTTTAGATCCTTCCATGTTAAAAGAATTCCATTGCCTCCATCCGGATCGCCCTGCACCTCGCCCTCCGGGTCGTCCCCGAGGCCGGTGTCGACGCACTGCTGGAGCCGCGCGTCAGGGGGGGGGTACTGTCACGACTTCTGCCGAAGTCGTTGCCTCTCCTTGTCCGGGCGGTGTTCAGCGGTCGACTTCACCGGTCTTCTAGCCATCATCGATCCATTTTTCATTTTCCATTGGTTTTGTCTTGTCTTCCCACACACCTGTTGTCAATCCCATTCATTACCTGTTGTGTATTTAACCCTCTGTTTCCCTTCATGTGTTTGTCAGAGATTGTTCGTTGTCAAGTGTTGTGTTGTTTGTGTATAGGTGTGCGATGGGTCTTCGTACCCAGATTTGTATTATATTTTTTCCGTGAGTGTTATGGAGCAGATTACTGGGACTTTAATTAAAGTACTCCATGCTACACTCTATTTTGACTCTCCTGCGCCTGACTTCCTCTGCCACTTATACACGCCACTGTGACAATGGGTCGTCATAATGCTGCGTCTTTGGTCCCGGACAAGCTAAACACCTTCTTCGCCCACTTTGAGGATAACACAATGGGCTCTCGTTCTCCATGGCCGACATGAGTAAGACATGCAATAAAATAAATAAATTCCCTACCATCTAACCAGGCCTGGGCAATTCCAGTTCTTGGGGCCCTGATTGGTGTCATACTTTCCCCCAATCCCTAGCAAATATACCTGATTTAAACTAGTTGCATTTTTAACTGAAGGTCATGATTAGTTGATTATTGGAGTCAGGTGTGCAAGCTGGGGCTGGGGCAAAAGTGTGACACTAATCAGGCCCCCGAGGACTGTATTTACACAGGCCTGGTAGATGGTCAGGTATTTGTTGATTTATGAATTTTTTATTGATCTTTTCTCAAGCAAAGAATAAGTGAGTTATACTCCAGTCTAGTAGGTGGCAGTAGTGCAAAATGTATTTGATGCAAACAGCCGTTAAACCTCATCGAAGAATAAGTCATTTTAACTGCAGATTGCAGTTGATTCCATTTTCCAGTTGTTGGCTGTCTTTCAAAGATAATTCATAAAAATCTAAATAACTTCACAGATCTTCATTGCAATGGGTTTAAACACTGTTTCCCATGCATGTTCAATAAACCATAAACAATTAATGAACATGCACCTGTGGAACGGTCGTTAAAAACAAATTTGTATGCCATCTGTAAATACGAATACAATTGTTAAATTACAAGCCTAGTTGGTTTCGCCACGTAAAAATACAGGATCCTTCCCGCTAGAGCTGAGTTAATGGATGGGCTGGACATGCCGAGAGATGAGTTAGGATTGGTCTGCCATGTGGCGCCCTTCTGTCTTTAACATGAGCTGCTCAGTATGTGTAGTTAGAAAGGACTAACTCGGCTTAAAAAAAATATATACTACAAAAGTGCTCTCCACTTTCTGGAGGACCTAGTTTTGAAAACAGTGGATTATCTGGTGGAAGCAGAGTATGGAAGCCAAGGAGATGGAGAAAATTCTGGCATTTGATTGCAAATATGCGGAGTCGAAAAGAGAAAACACAGAAGGCTGTTGTATAAAACACCTGTCTCTGGATTACGTCTTCCAACTAAGGCAACCATGGAATCCTTGACAGAGATTGAGAAGCGTTCATCCATGTATTCAGGTAATAGAATCTAGCTAGCCACATTTTCAGATATTATACATTTCTACATTTTGTCAGAAAGTCATTTTCATTGCGAGTTAAAGTGTACGGTTAGCTAGCTAGCTAATATTAGCTGGCTGGCTCGCTAGCTAATGTTACGTGTATGACCTGTGTAGTAATATTCATATCTCAGAGCCATTTGCATTGCTAGTTATAGCCTAATGTTAGCTAGCTAACATTGAACCTAGTTGGTTAGTTACTTGCGAATTCATGATGTGTAGTAACATTATGAGTTGGGATTATGGTTCATTGTTTAGCTAGATAGCTAAACAAAAACCCTGCTATGCAGGTAACCATTTCACTGTAGCATTTACACCTTCTGTATCTTGTGTGACAATTAAACTTTCATTTTGTTTGATATAGTGTGCGTTTACCAGAGACGTTAATGTGAAGAACAACAAGATCTGCACCAAAGTCAAATTAGGATATAACGTTAGGCCAACGAGACAGTGTCCAATTTTAAAAATTCTGCTATTGTGGACCACCAGGCTGCTGATGTCATGCAGCCTGTTGTTTTTAAGTTTATACTTTTTCATAACCACATGTTTGATGTCGGACGACAATAGAATGTTCATGATGTCACTGTGACAACTATCTCCAGACATGTCGATAGATATTGTATAAACCAGCCTTTAGACTTGAAATCTTTGGTTGTTTAGTACACTACCGTACTCACTCTGTTTAGCACATGGCCTCACGTGAATCATTAAAAAGATGGGTGTGGCTAAAGCTTAAGAAGGTGTGAACAATTTTATTTCATTTTGATTTATTAGGATTCCCATTAGACGACGCCAATGCCGACAGCTATTCTTGCTGGGATCCGACATACAACGAAAAAGACATTACAGACCAAAGACTTTACAATTTACATACATTTAAGATGTAGTGTGTGTGTGTGCATCTATCAGCTACACATACTATATATGTCAGTACACACAAACACCAAGTAGGTCAAATGGGGGAGAAGCATTGTGCCGTGAGGTATTGCATTATTTGTTTTTTTTAAACCAGGTTTGCAGTTCACTTGCGCTATATAGTGCATTCGGAAAGTATTCAGACCCCTTCCCTTTTCCCACGTTTCCCACGTTTTGATTAAATAAAAAGTCCTTGATCTACACACAATACCCCATTACGACAAAGTGAAACAGGTTTTTTTGCAAATAAAAAAAATAAAAAAACTGAAATATCTTATTTAAATAAGTATTCAGACCCTTTGCTATTCGACTCGAAATTAAGCTCCAGTGCATCCTGTTTCCATTGATCATCCTTGAGATGTTTCTACAACTTGATTGAAGTTCACCTATGGTAAATTCCATTGATTTGACATGATTTGGAAAGGCACACACCTGTCTATATAAGGTCCCACATGTTGACAGTGCATGCCAGAGCAAAAACCAAGCTATGAGGTCAAAGGAATTGTCCGTAGAGCACTGAGACAGGATTGTTGGAGGAACAGATCTAGGGTAAGGTACCAAAACATTTCTGCATCATTGAAGGTCCCCAAGAGCACAGTGGCCTCCATCATTCTTAAATGGAAGAAGTTTCAAACCACCAAGACTCTTCCTAGAGCTGGCTGCCCAGGAGATATGAGCAATCGGGGGAGATAGGCCTTGGTCAGGGAGGTGACAAGAACCCAATGGTCACTCTGACAGAGCTCTAGAGTTCCTCTGTGGAGATTGGAAAACCTTCCAGAAGGACAACCATCTCTGCAGCGCTCCAACCATCAGACCTTTATGGCAGAGTGGCCAGACGGAAGCCTCCTCAGTAAAAGACATTTGACAGCCTGCTTGACGTTTGCCAAAAGGCACCTAAAGACTCTGACCATGAGAAGCAAGATTTGCTGGTCTGATGAAACCAATATTAAAATCTTTGGCCTGAATGCCAAGTGTCACATCTGGAGGAAAACTGGCACCATCCCTACGGCTGTGACTGTGTTTGCTAGTGACATACACATGGTTGCTTTATTCCACGTGTTTCAGTACTGTACCAATTGAATGCAGAAGTAAATATTTTCACAGAAAAAGTTCATTATGACGATATATACATTTCTAACAATCGCGTACTTCACCAACCTAGTTTACCTTAACACAGTGGACTGAATTTCTCGGTTTGCAGGCAACATTAGCAAATCATTATACACCTTAGCATTCTTTAGTACAGGAACAATGGTGGACATCTTGAAGCATGTGGGGACAGCAGACTGGGATAGGGAGAGATTAAATATGTCCGTAAACACACCACCCAGCTATTTTGGTTACTACATGATTCCATTTGTGTAAGTTCATAGTTTTAACGTCTTCACTTTTATTCTACAATGTAGAGAATAGTAAAAATAAAGAAAAACCCTTGCATGAATAAATGTGCCCAAACGTTTGACTGGTACTTGTCATGACTGTCCTGTGAGGTTCACAATGGGACAGATCAGCTTGGCAATGGCTGACAAGAACCAAACCTTCTCTCACCCGCAGAGGGGAGGAGGGAACTGGTGTGGGGGTTTTGACACCTCCACACCCGGTCGTAAATTTAAGTTGAAGACTTTCTTTCTCCCTCTTTATAATCAATCAAAGGAATGTGTGTTTCTAAGACTGTTCCCGCTAAAACTCTAATGTCCAAAAAGTGAAAACTAGAACAATATTTCTGTCACGACTTCCGCCGAAGTCGGTTCCTCTCCTTGTTTGGGCGACGTTCGGCGGTCGACGTCACCGGCCTTCTAGCCATCGCCGATCCACCTTTCATTTTCCATTTGTTTTGTCTTGTTTTCCCACACACCTGGTTTACATTGCCATCATTACTTGTCATGTATTTAACCCTCTATTCCCCTCATGCCTGTGTGTGTAATTGTTTATTGTCAGGTTGGCAGTCTTCCAGCTGGTTTGCGCCAGGTTATATTTTACCCCCGTGCTTGTTGACAGCCTGTACTTTGTACTTTGGTACTTTTGTACTATGTGCTGCCTCACTTGTTTTGAGGGCATTTGTTTTTTGTGATGCGGTTGCGTTCTAATCTCATATTGCCCCAGTAAAGTGCCTTGTCCAATCATCTCTGCTCTCCTGCGTCTGACTTCCAATGCACCAGCTATACCCACACATTGACAATTTCTAACAGAAGAACATGGGGAATGGTCAGTGGGGAGCTATAGAAAACTAATATCATATTCATTTTGTGATGTCATTAAAAACTGTATGGATGAAATACTGTAACTTGGAAAGTATATCCCCTTTATCTGTCAAGTATCCATCCAAGTCGCGTCTTCCACTTTGGAAGATTAAGAATTTTCAGAATATGAGGAACATGTCTCTGTCAATTCGTAGTCTGACAGTGAGTTGGAAGAAGAGGATGAGATTGACCCTCAGCCAGCCCCAGGACCAGCCCGTCAGCAGCCAGTCCCAAGACCAGCCCATCAGCAACCAACTCATCAGCAGCCTGCAGGAGGAGAAATATGGATGAACATTTTTTTTTAAATGTAATGGTCTTCTTGCCCAAGGAATAAGCCACCCCGCATCGCTGCGGGGTAAGGATGCAACCAGGGCCGACACGGATGGCGGTTACTTATGTGCAGGACAAAGTCTTATTTTGAACCATGCAGAAAATCATTCTCCATTGCACTAATTTGGAGGGAAGGTGTGTTTTTGGAGAAAGATGAAAGGAGATGGACCAAACTCATTTACATGCATACTTTGGGATTCTTATTCTTGCTGGTGTTTTCAGATCCAATGGGGAATTCACAGAATCCCTGTTGGATGCAGAAACTGGCAGATAACTTTTTTGTGCAACAATGTCTCTGGAACTTCAACATTATTTCCAGGATTATCCGCTTCCATAACCGAGACACCAGACCAGCTCGGCGGCAGAGAGACAAGCTAGCTGCAATGAGGTCAGTGTGGGACAAGTGGGTGGACCGTCTTCCCCTGTTTTACAACCCTGGGCCCAACTTTCAGGCAGTACATAACGTCTAAACCCGCAAAACATTGAATCAAGATCTGGGCTGCCTGTGATGTTGCTTCATCATATGTGTGGAACTTGCAAGTGTACATGGGGAAGCCAGATGGAGGAGCCCGTGAGAAGAACCAAGGGATGCGGGTTGTCCGGATGTAACTTTTTTACAGGGACAGGAGCTCCCCTTAAGAGGAATCTGACGATGGTAGGAACAGTACGAAAAAACAGGCCAGAGCTCCCACCTCAGCTGTTGAATACACGAACAGGCTCAATTTCTCTACGTTTCTGTTCACGGCCGACACATCCCTAATGTTCTGCGTGCCAAAGAAAGTCAAAATGTGGTTCTCATGAGTGCGCTGCATACGGGTGGGAGAATCTGTGGCCAAGAACATAAAACAGAAATCAGAATGGTTACAATGCCACAACAGGTGGGATGGACCATTTAGACAAGCTGGTGACTGGCTACAGCTGCAAAAGAAGAACCCTACACCGGCCACTTGTGATATTCTTCAACATCTCGGCGTACAACACGTTTGTCATCTGGATAGCGTTGAACCCAGATTGGAACAGAGGGAAGCGCCAGAGGAGATGGCTCTTTCTTGAGGAGCTGGGCAAGGCATTGTTAAGACCTCAAATCCAGAGGAGGCAACATCCCAAGGACCCCAGCTTCTGTAACCATTGTCAGGAGGATGTTGGTGCCCCATCCGCCCAACCCATAGAACCAACAACTCCAATACTGGAAGTAAGTGTGAGCGACTGTGTGTGCGTGTGTGCGTGTGTGTGTGTGTGTGTGTGTGTGTGTGTGTGTGTGTGTGTGTGTGTGTGTGTGTGTGTGTGTGTGTGTGTGTGTGTGTGTGTGTGTGTGTGTGTGTGTGTGTGTGTGTGTGTGTGTGTGTTACTCTCCTAACTTGGCCTGCTGTAACTATATATGTGAGTGAGAAGTTAGTAAAATTCCTGAACTAAGTGTTTTCATCATTCTAGATTGCAGCCGGTAGCAACAAGAAGTGCTGCAATGTGTGTGGACCTAAGAAGGACAGGAAGACACAGTACATATGCCTCAAGTGCAATACATACATTTGCAACACACACACACAGTAAAACTCTGTCCCTCATGTGGTGTGTAGACCTGCCTTCATTTGTGTTCAATGGGGCTCATTTATCATTTCCGAAATACTGTATGTAAAATGTGTCCTTCCAATTTGTTCAAAGCAATAAACTTCAATGCTGATGAAAACCTTGTTTCATTTATTTGTTCAAGATAAACATAATTTATTACACCCATGTCTTGATTATAATTGATTTGT
Organism: Salvelinus fontinalis; assembly: GCF_029448725.1. Taxonomy (NCBI): domain Eukaryota; kingdom Metazoa; phylum Chordata; class Actinopteri; order Salmoniformes; family Salmonidae; genus Salvelinus; species Salvelinus fontinalis. The sequence goes on along the minus strand of NC_074680.1, from coordinate 5,768,357 downwards.
GTTTACAAAAATCACATTTTATATAAAAAAACAAATAGGGCTTTTAATGATACATGTGATCTAGCAGAGGTAAATGGCAAATATGAACCAAATACTGCATTATGGGTAGAGTTCTGAAACAAGGTCCAGATGCAGTAGAAAAATTTGAGGGACAATCAAAATGTTACTTTTAAAACAATAACATTTATTTGTGCTTTTGGGAAATGTCAACTGCTTAGGGGTTCTGTAAGTGACCTACATTGTTACTTTTGTGGCTATTTTAGCGTGGAACCTTGTCTTTAATAAGCACACGTTATAGGCATAATGCACATGGGCAGTTGTCACTTCAAGGCTAAAACGCACCAACCGGATGGTTGACTGACTGCTCCTACGCCCAGCATAGGATAGAGCCCGCATAGAGCAGACCAGAGTTAACCACAAAACCATTATGTAAACACAGTGTTCACACAGCCTACACCTAGGCAAAACCATAACAGCTGTGCCATATAGATTGCAAAATAGTTGGGAAGAGATTTTTGATGTACTGATTCCATGGCACATGGCTTATGAATTGGCACGCAATTTTCTGTTCCTCCTGAAAGTCCTAATTTTAAAAACAGTCAAATGCATTCTCTCTGTCGCCCACACGCACTATAAACATTTGGATAATAAAGCATTTAAAGGCTGGTTGATTTTTGACAGACAATTCTAACTCCAGCATGGATTATTATAACCTACTGCAGGCCTACAAACAACATTTCCATGATGGGATATTAACAGGAAGAAAAACTCAACCTTCACAAAAGGATAGATCGGGCTAGGTGGGGGAAAAAAATCCCCCCAACTTGCAATGCATTAAGTACTCTAAAGTTTTACATTTCTAATTTCAAACATCATGCAAACCGCAAAATGTCGGGTAAAGCATTTCTTAATCAACATCTTAATGCTTTGTCAATAAAATAATGATAAAAATACTCAAAATGTCGATGTTTATTTCAACTATCAGCAGGACAATAGATTCTTGCCGAGTTTAGGGACTTTAAATATATGAATGGATCCATAACGAATTACAATGGGAATAAATATCACTGAATGACATAGTATGTGGACTGGTCTTTGTAAAATCAATCAGATTTTTATTTGGAAATGTTAGGATTATTTTACTCTATACTATCACAATATAAAAAACGTTCAAATGCATTTGTGAATTCAATCGCTTTAGCCGACATGTTATGGTTCATATGATGATGGTGCACATGGACTATGGGTGTTTTCTGTTAAGAGAATGTGTTTCTTGTTAAAATGCTGAAAAAGCAGAAAAGGGAGTAAGCAAAGGCATTATGTGTAATCCTGGGATTGAGTGTACATTTTGGTATAATCTTATAATTGCCTATAGTTATCTGTGCTTAAGCCTATAATGGCCCGTAGTAATATTATAGTCCAATAGTGGCATGTAGCAATCTTATAATTGCCTATAGTTATCTGTGCTTAAGCCTATAATGGCCCGTAGTAATATTATAGTCCAATAGTGACATGTAGCAATCGTATAATTGCCTATAGTAATCTGTACTTATTATTTTCTGGAAATAATGTATAGGCGCACCACCAATATAATTGATTTCCAAGGAACAAGAGGGGAGGGGAAACCCCACCTAGAGGAAAGAAATTAGATTTGGAAACAATGGTGGAGTAAAGCCGAGGGGATCTGGTTATTAGCATAAAGTGGAGGGACTATGAAACTTTGTATAAGCATGAAACTGTATAAAAGGAGTGGTGTGAGACTGGCAGTTGATCCATGGACCAGCTCAGCTTGTTAGTTTGTAATAAAGTCAATTTGAATTCACAAGTTCCGGTATCTGAGAAATATTGTTGGCCGAATATTTCTACGACATAAATGGCGAGCTAGCCAGGAGTGGCAAAAAGGGACCAGAAAACGGTGAAAATCTGCAGTTGTGGACGGTCTCGGATGAGCTACACAAACAAGTGGCCACTTTAAAAGGTAAGCAAAGTTCTTGCTTAAATAGTATAGAGTTTTGTGTAGTTCGCTCCACGACACGGCCTCAGCTGTAGGACACCAAGTGGGTCTCTCCAAATTTAACGAACTAAAGATATTTGGAGCTTTTGAATTCAATAAATGCATGCAAAATATTAAAAAAAAAGGAAAAAGCTTTGAGGGTTGCAACAGTGAAAGTATAATATAAATATCTGTGTAAATACTGCAGGGGGGGGGGGAGTTGTGTGTTTCACTGGTTTTGGATGGTTCAGGTCGTCTGTCTGCCCTGTTGACTGTTCTGTTCGATCCAGTTGGAAGTGGCAACTGTCCATCTGCATGGTCGAATATAATTAAATACCTGTGGTTACCGCCCTATAGTGTCAAGGAAATGTATCAATAGGAGATTGCTCAGACAGGCAAAAAGACCTATGGTTACCGCCTATTGTGCCGAGGAAGTGTATCAATAAGGGATTGCTCAGATAGGCAAAAACCCTGTATAATACCGCTTTTCTGTGCCGAGGAAGTGTTTCAATAAGGGACTGCTCAGATAGGCAAAAACCCTGTATAATACCGCTTTTCTGTGCCGAGGAAGTGTTTCAATAAGGGACTGCTCAGATAGGCAAAAACCCTGTATAATACCGCTTTTCTGTGTCATGGAAGTGTTTCGGAAAAGGGCTGAACTTGCAGGTCGCTTAGGAAAGAGTGTGAGTGAGTGAGAAAACTTTCTGTCCTTGGTGGGGAAGGGTTGCGCACCTCTCACAGACCGTCACTTGAGTGTGACCTGGTAGGGAGGACGCACCCTGTCCCACACTAAAGGAGGAACGTGTGAATGATGCACGAATGTCTATTGAATTAATAAGAATAGAGAGCTATAAGATGCCAAATGTTTTCGAAATAAGACAAACAAGAATAAAAAGGTGATTTATGAGACTGGATATCAAAAGGCAGTGACAGGCAGGAGAAATAATTGTACTACGAGCAAAACGAACACACGCATTTACAATAACTGAATTTTGGATAAGAGAGTCAAGACTGTGGACAAATGACTGGTAGAGAAGTGAATAGTACAATAAGACAAAACTAGGGAGCAAGGAATGAATACGAATATCGCAGGAAGCTAAAGGAATAAAGAGACAAATAAAGCAGGAAACAAGAATATCAGTAGCGTTAGAACAGATAAGGAAGACAATAAATGAAAGAGCAGCAATAATACAAATATAAACTGTCATTAGACTAATATTCAAGTGAATACTAGTAACTAGCAGACCTAACACAGAAAAGGGAATAAAACTGAGACTGACAGTATGAAGACCAAAAATACAGGCAGAGTAAAACGGTAATAGAAATTCTGGGTACTAGGCATCCCCTATGCAAGGAAGATCTAGTAGAAATGTCTAAGAAATGGGAAAAACACACCTGGAAAATGTGTACTAAATGGCCATAGGAGGGAACATGTGATGTCTCAGTGTGTGAGGAGATGGAAACTATTTTTTTTTTAAACATAACAAGTGACACAGGAAAGAAAAGAGGAAAAAGAAAATGAGGTGCTAAAAATGTTCAAAGCAGAAGGAGAAGGATTGCTGAAGATCATGAAAACAGCAATAGGAATGTTGACGAAAGATAATGAAAAAACAGACAAAAAGAAAGTAGAAGGGTTTACATAACCTCCACCATACACAATTTCCTCTGGTGTCAGGAAAGATGGAAATAAGGGGAGAAATAGAGATAGAAGATGAGAAGGAGACTCCCCCTGCGCCCTCACGGATAAAATAAAAAAGCAGAGAAAGGCCAGGAAAGACTGAGCAAGTTACAGAAACAAGTCCAGACAGATTTGATTGCTATGGAGGATTGAGCGAAGCCCTGGCAAAAATGCAAGTGAAAGAAGAAGATGATGAAGAATCCTTAGATGGAGACACAGTGGATGGAATCAGTGTGACAAGTGAACTGGTGGACAGGGAGATAGAAAAACTGAAAAGAAAACTAATGAGAGAGAAAGAAAAGAAGGAGAAAGAGCAGAGTGCTTCCAGAGAACGGGATCTCTGAGAAATGGACGAGGAAAGTGAAGGGGAAGGAATTTACTTCAGGGAAGTATTCTATAACAGAGAAGAAGAAGAAGAGGGACGGTTGCGGAATAAGAGAAAGCTGAGATTAGCCCGAAAAATATGTCAAGCAATTCCCAATTTCATAAAGGGAACACAAGGGCACTATATCCCATGGTGCTTACAGGACCTGGAAGGGTTGCCCGCCTACCTGACCTTCATGATGGAGCAGGAAAATTTATTAGAACCTTTGAAGAACAAACCATGGGGAAACTGTTGGCTTTGGGGGATCTGATGGCACTGCTGGCAAGAGCAGTGGGAGTGGTAAAGATGGAGGATGTATTGCGGTCTAGTAACCTGAACAAGGCAATAGGGACTACCCTGGAAGATGGAATAGACGTTGACTCACACCACCCTGACTTTTGGTGTGCTCTAAGAAGAAAATACCCAGCAAGGATTGACCCAAAGTCACTAAAAGGGGAGCATCGGGGGAGACAGAGAATCCAGCTGCATATCTCCATGGACAGCTGAAATGAAGGAGACTGGAAACAGAACGGGATCCAGAGGCAGACCCGCTGATGACAACTCCAGAGGCAGACCCACTGATGACATCTCCAGAGGCAGACCCACTGATGACATCTCCAGAGGGAGACCCGCTGATGACATCTCCAGAGGCAGACCCGCTGATGACAACTCCAGAGGCAGACCCACTGATGACAACTCCAGAGGCAGACCCGCTGATGACATCTCCAGAGGCAGACCCGCTGATGACAACTCCAGAGGGAGACCCGCTGATGACAACTCCAGAGGCAGACCCACTGATGACAACTCCAGAGGCAGACCCGCTGATGACATCTCCAGAGGCAGACCCACTGATGACAACTCCAGAGGCAGACCCACTGATGACAACTCCAGAGGCAGACCCGCTGATGACAACTCCAGAGGGAGACCCACTGATGACAACTCCAGAGGCAGACCCGCTGATGACAACTCCAGAGGGAGACCCACTGATGACAACTCCAGAGGCAGACCCGCTGATGACATCTCCAGAGGCAGACCCACTGATGACAACTCCAGAGGCAGACCCGCTGATGACATCTCCAGAGGCAGACCCACTGATGACAACTCCAGAGGGAGACCCACTGATGACATCTCCAGAGGCAGACCCACTGATGACATCTCCAGAGGCAGACCCGCTGATGACAACTCCAGAGGCAGACCCGCTGATGACATCTCCAGAGGCAGACCCACTGATGACAACTCCAGAGGGAGACCCGCTGATGACATCTCCAGACGTAGTTAATCTAACTGCACTGTCCAATTTACAGTAGCTATTACAGTGACAAAATATCATGCTATTGTTTGAGGAGAATGCACAGCTTTGAACATGAAAAGTTATTAATAAACAATTTAGGCACATTTGGGCAGTCTTGATACAATTTTTTTACAGAAATGCAATGGTTCATTGGGTCAGTCTGAAACTTTGCACATACACTGCTGACATCTAGTGGCCAAAATCTAAATTTCATCTGGGCTGGAATAATACATTATGACCTTTCTATTGCATTTCAAAGATGATGGTACAAAAATAGACAAAGAAATGGTTGGTTTTTTCTTTGTATTATCTTTTACCAGATCTAATGTGTATGTTCTCCTACATTCCTTTCACATTTCCACAAACTTCAAAGTGTTTCCTTTCAAATGGTACCAAGAATATGCATATCCTTGCTTCAGGGAATGAGCTACAGGCAGTTCATCAGAGATTCAACAAAGAGACCAAAGATAACCCTGAAGGAGCTGCAAAGCTTCACAGCGGAGATTGGATTATCTGTCCATAGGATGACTTTAAGCTGTACACTCCACAGTGAAGCATGGTGGTGGCAGCATTGTGCTGTGTGGATGTTTTTCATTGACAGGGACTGGGAAACTGGTCAGAATTGAAGAAACGATGGATGGCGCTAAATACAGGGAAATTATCGAGGGAAACCTGTTTCAGTCTTCCAGAGATTTGAGACTGGGACAGAGGTTAACTTTCCAGCAGGACAATGACCCAAAGCATACTGCTAAAGCAACACTTGAGTGGTTTATGGGGAAACATTTAAATGTCTTGGAATGGCCTAGTCAAAGCCCAGACCTCAATCCAATTGAGAATCTGTGGTAAAGATTGCTGTACACCAGCGGAACCCAACCAACTTGAAGGAGTTGGAGCAGTTTTGCCTTGAGGAACGGGCAAAAATCCCAGTGGCAGATGTGCCAAGCTTATAGAGACATACCCCAAGAGTCTTTTATGTTTCACAATAAAAATATTTTGCATCTTCAAAGTGGTAGGCATGTTGTGTAAATAAAATGATACAAACCCCCCCAAAAATCTATTTTAATTCCAGGATGTAAGGCAACAAAATAGGAAAAATGCCAAGGGGGTTGAATACTTGGGCAAGCCACTCTATGCTGCAGGTTCAAATAGAGAACAGAGGCACACCCATGATGATAGATACTGGAGCCACTTACACATGTGTGAATCCAAATTATGCCTCTCATCTCCCCATGTCTGGTAAATATGCAAAAACTATAGGAATTTCAGGACAAACGCAGCTATTTCCAATGACATCTCCAGTTCGTCTGACAGCTGATGGCTGATTAGCAACACTCCCTATACTAGTGTCAGAACAAACTCGGGTTAATTTACTGGGAAGGGATGATCTATGCAAAATGGGCATACAAATGAAGTGCTCTCCTGAAGGGGTAATTCTAGATAAAACCAGATTAAATCTACAAATGGTAATGACAGAAGAGACAGCAAACGTGTATTGACTAGGAGAAATTAAGACAGAGATAGATAAAACTGTAAAGAAATGGGGAAGGTTTATCCAGGCTCATACCTGAAGCTGATAGAGCAAAAGTACCGCTGTACAATTCAGTATGACCCCTACCAAGATAATGTATTAGAACAACTATGGATAATAAATGCAAATGTAAAATAAGTACCAATTATGTCTCAGTACATAATTATAGGGAAACAGGGGGCAGCAATGGCTGTAATGGACAGGGATGGTTCAGACTTTGTCGAAAAATTGTATAATATTTCTGATTCCGTCCACACATTACATTGCTAGTAAATAAGGGAGCTATAGCAAAGGATTTAGGTCCCATAATGAGACAAGCAAGTGGAACGAAACAGACATTCCGCTGATTTATCATTCCACAGATAAAGTCTTTCTTAAAATATCGACAACAACAGTAATGAATGGGGACCCAAAGGACGTAGAAGTTACAGCTAACGAACAAGTATAATTAGGAGAAGAAATAGAACCAATACTTTGTACAAATTGGAAAGCTCAATATAATATGAAGCCAGAAGCCAAAGAAGGCATAAATATGACAATTGAGGGACTGATAAAAGCAGGGGTATTGATAGAAACACAAAGCTGCTGTAATACACCTTTGCTACCAGTTCTTAACTTCTTTGGGGTAGGGGGCAGTATTTTCTTATCCGGATGAAAAGCGTGCCCAGAGTAAACTGCCTGCTACTCAGGCCCATATCCTAGGATATGCATATTATTAGTAGATTTGGATAGAAAACACTCTGACGTTTCTAAAACTGTTTGAATGATGTCTGTGAGTATAACAGAACTCATATGGCAGGCAAAAACCTGAGAAAAGAATCCAACCAGGAAGTGGGAAATCTGAGGTTTGTAGGTTTTCAACTCTTTGCTTATCCAAGATACAGTGGAAATTGGGTCATGTTGCACTTCCTAAGGCTTCCACTAGATATCAACAGTCTTTAGAACCTTGTTTGATGCTTCTACTGTGAAGTGGGGGCGAATGAGAAGAGATTGTGTAAGGTCTCTCCCAGAGTGCCATGAGCTGACCATTCGCTGACCATGCGCGTTCATGTGAGAGTTAGCTGTGTTCCATCGCATTTCTGAAGACAAAGGAATTCTCCGGATTTATGTTAAAAACATCCTAAATATTGATTCTATACATCGTTTGACATGTTTCTACGGACTGTAACGGAACTTTTTGGACTTTTCGTCCATACTTTCCACTGGACTTGCACACGCGTCGTGAGTTTAGATTGTGTACTGAACGCGCGAACAACAAGGATTAATTTGGACATAAATGATGGACATTATCGAACAAAACAAACATTTATTATTGTGAACTGGGATTCCTAGGAGTACATTCTGATGAAGATCATCAAAGGTAAGTGAATATTTATAATGCTATTTGACTTATGTTGACTCCAACATGGCAGATATCTCTTCGGGTTGATTTGTCGTCTGAGCGCAGTACTCAGATTATTGCATGGTTTGCTTTTTCCGTAAAGTTTTTTTGAAATCTGACACAGCGGTTGCATTAAGGAGAAGTGGATCTAAAATTCCATGCAAAACAGTTGTATCTTTTAGCAATGTTTATTATGAGTATTTCTGTAAATTGACATGGCTCTCTGCAAAATCACCGGTTGTTTTGGAACTACTGAACGTAACGCGCCAATGCAAACTGAGATTTTTGGATATAAATATGAACTTTACTGAACAAAACATACATGTATTGTGTAACATGAAGTCCTATGAGTGTCATCTGATGAAGATCGAAGGTTAGTGATTAATTTGATCTATATTTCTACTTTTTGTGACTCCTCTATTTGGCTGGAAAAATGGCTGTGTTATTCTGTGAAAAGGCACTCACCTAACATAATCGTTTGGTTTGCTTTCGTCGTAAAGCCTATTTGAAATCGGACACTGTGGCTGGATTTACAACAAGTGTATCTTTAAAATGGTGTAAAATACATGTATGTTTGAGGAATTTAACATATGGGATTTCTGTTGTTTTGAATTTGGTGCCCTGCAGTTTCACTGGCTGTTGACGAGGTGAGACGCTACCGTCCCACATACCCTAGAGACGTTAAGAACAAATTCCTATTTACATGGACAGCCTACTCCTTCCTCCCCGTTGCGAAATTGAAACCCGGTCTCCCGTGTGCCCCCACAGGGATTCTTTATCAAAATGGCCAAGTACTGAAACATACTCCCGACCATAATGTTGTACAGCGCCATATTTAACGTTCCATCCTAACAGAAACCCAGAGAGTTTTTAGTTTTCTTGGAAAAGAAACACCATAATATTAAGCAGATTAATTAAGCAAAATTTATTAAAATCAGTCCCATATACTATGTTCTTACAAAAAAAGGTTTTAAATTCTCTACTACAGCCACTATTGAAGGCTATCAAATGCTTCTCAAATATGCCCTCTGGTGGTCAAACTAGCACTAACTAGCATTAATGGTACCAGGGGTTGGCACTTAAATAACCATAGAACCATAGCCATAGAATTCTGCAGCACCACGCAAGCAGTGCTGCAGTACGCTGCAACTTTTAACGGACGGACCGCTGTAAGGTAGATCAATAAAGCTACAGTACTCTAGCAGTAGTCAAGCTGCTGATGCTGAAAAGCCATGTTAGTACATAAGTCAAATTACCTTTAGAATTTCCTGTCTGTTTTCTCTTCAGACAAAGCTAATATTTCGCTTAAAATATATTTTAAGTCCTGTCACCAAACATTATTCCTGTGCATTATAACTATTTGAAATCACATTCTTTTATAAAAGGGCTTGCTTTTATAAAACGATTACCAAAAATTTCAAATAACAATGAATTACATATTTTCATTAACTTTATTTTGATTAGTAAATTCAATTGAATTCTTCCAACAGAAGATAAAGTTCTGTTGTTAGTTATTTTGGTCATGTTGCTACAGACGCGACCCAGTCATTAATTATTTTTGCATAGAATTTATACAGGTTGTTATTTTAGCAAAAAAAAACGATGCATTTTCAACTGGCAAAACTGAGGGGTTATCTTTGGCAGTTGGCAACATGTAAACATTATTTAGTCGCCGAAAGTTTATTAAAAATATAAAAACATTTGCACCATTTGTACCAAACAAAATGCTAGGCAAGAAGCAGGAGGAAATAATGTGCGAGTTTAGATAAATACAAGAGGTGTTTTGGACAGCCACATGAACATGATGATATTCTTATGAAGGCGCACTGATAATTCAGATGGAACTGTTAGCAGGCATAGTGTGCCTGTAACGGACAATGCAGTACGGCTTGGAACACTGCTCGTCCAATCAGCATCCAGGATCCGAACAACCCGTTTTATAATTATACATAATGTGTACACTGCAAATTGACCGCAAGGAGCCCAAACATATATTATTTCACAAAAACATAATGATTTCAGGCCTTGATTACATTGGGAAATGATCACATATGCCTCTACACAGGCTTATGTCCAACAATGAAGATCCAAAAATAATAGTTCAAGACCAGTCCCCATGCTTGTCTCAGAGTAGCGCGAAACGGTGCTAAAATAGTTGTAGGCTATTGCTTCAAATCCTATTGTTTCTAACGTCAATATGCTCTTTAAATAAATAAGACCTACACAACTTTTAACAGCACATTACTCAACACTGGTGAGACTCATGTCGCCTACGGTAGGCCTACAGTATATCGAAAAATATGACGTGACTCTCCACCAATAATTACAGAGGATTGGAGGATTCTAAATTAAAACCAACGGCGCCTCGTGAGTCTCCTGGCACAGGTATCGAACCTGTATCTGTCTTAATGCGTTTTTCTCTTCAATGTAATGTCTATAGACCACTGCGCCACTCGGGAGGACCCATCCACAAATGATCAAAATACAGAGAGGTGTTGGTAAAAATGGGCTATTATAATACTGTACATGGTGTCCAGGTGTCCAGGTCAGGATAACCAAAACATTTCTTTATTAAAGACTATCAGAAAGAATGGTGGTACTTATTTATTTTGATCCAAAGACATAAATGAGTGAGTCACTCAGCTTTATGTATGTGCTGGTCTGTATGACTGTACCATCAACTTGATTATATATCTCGATATTTTTTAGATGATTTAATTTACAAAAAAACTAACGTGAGCGATTGTAATCTGAATAAAGGCCAAAGTAATATTTGTGAAGACCAAAACATTTATTTCTGTTTTTAGAGGGAGAGAAATGCTGGGCCAATTGTGCGTTGCTCTAGGGGACTCTCAATCACGGTCGGATGTGATACATGGTAATAATAATAATACTTTTTCCCCCTTCCACATGGTTGAGTTGAGTTGATTTTATTTTTACAGGGACAGTGCACATTAATCAACGTTTCAGTAAAAGTGCCGGTTTTAGCCAGCCGGCTAATTTTCAACCGCAGTCCCTGGGCAGGTTATTAAAAACAATTACAATATAGACAATCATTGAGCAGTGAGCACACGCAAAGCAACATAGGACAAGCAAGACATAGCATACAGACAGAGCAACATAGGACAACCAAGACGTAGCATACAGACAGAGCAACATAGGACAAAAAGCAGCAAGACAAAATTCATAAAAACAACAAAGTGTTTCCACACCTCACAAGCTACAGACAAAGGGAAAGGGAAAGGTTCCAATTAGGATATTTGAGTTTACCCAAAATATTTGTTGTATTATTTGTTTTGTCTTTCTGGTGGATTAAACTGAAATTGCAACCAATCATGCCCGGTTGTGATACAGCCAACCTAACTAATAAATACATTTGATGATAGAATTCTCCCCCTACCCTCCTTCTTGTCAAGTCTATTGTCCAGCTACCTGCTAATAGCCATAATGGCACTGTACAACATGACCGTGTGTGTTTGAAAGAGTATTTTCCAGTAAGCAACAATTTGTTTACCTTCATTAGTCTACTTTGTTCCAATATTTATGTTATTCAGTGAAATGTATTCCCATAGTAATTCATTATGGATCCATAACTAAATAAACATCTCCATTTTGAAAGAGTATTTTTATCATTATTTTATTAAGGAAAGCATAAATATGCTGATGAAGAAATACAGTACTGTACAGCTTTATCCGACATTGTGCGGTTGCATGAGGTCACCCACACATACTTTAAACATTTGGATAATAAAGCATTTAAAGCATTTTGAAGATAGAAGCCGCCTGCATTTGTTTATTAGGCTACTGTGCAGTCTGACAAGTCAACATAGTCTACAGTACATACTGTAACATACATGCCAATACCGCCTGGCTCTGGACCAATGCATCAGCTGTCAGCCGTATGTTTCCAGTGAGACTATTCACTGACGAATGAAGATGATGAGCGATCGGCAAAGGCCATCTGTAATCTGCTGGCTTCACGGCACATCAACATCACTCTAATCACAGTCAGAAGACAGTTGAAGAAACTTGCGTGGACGAAAGGCTCGGTAAGACATGTTATATATATACAGTGGCTTGCGAAAGTATTCACCCCCTTGGCATTTTTCCAATTTTGTTGCCTTACAATCTGGAATTATAATGGATTTTGGGGGGGTTTGTATCATTTGATTTACACAACATGCCAACCACTTTGAAGATAAGAAATATTTTTGATTGTGAAACAAACAAGAAATAAGACAAAAACAGAACTTGAGCGTGCATAACTATTCACCCCCCCAAAGACAATAGTTTGTCGAGCCACCTTTTGCAGAAATTACAGCTGCAATTCTTTTGAGGTATGTCTCTATAAGCTTGGCACATCTAGCCACTGTTTTGTCACTAAAGCTACATATACTACCCACCACTGTGACCTGTATGCTCTCATTGACTGGCCCTCGCTACATATCCGTTGCCAAACCCACTGGCTCCAGGTCATCTATATGTCTTTGCTAGGTAAAGCCCTGGCTATCTCAGCTCACTGGTCACCATAGGAACACCCACCCGTAGCAGCAGGTATATTTCACTGGTCTTCACCAAAGCCAACACTTCCTTTGGCCGCCTTTCCTTCCAGTTCTCTGCTGCCAATGACTGGAACGAATTGCAAAAGTCACTGAAGCTGGAGAGTTATATCTCCCTCACTAACTTGAAGCATCATCTGTCAGAGCAGCTTACTGATCACTGCACCTGTACACAGCCCATCTGTAAATAGCCCACCCAAATACCTCATCCCCATATTGTTATTATTTTGTTCCTGTTTTGCACCCCAGTATCTCTTCTTGCACATTCATCATCTGCACATCTATCACTCCAGTGTTAATGCTAAATTGTAATTATTTCGTCACTATGGCCTATTTATTGCTTTACCTCCCTAAAATTACTACATTTGCACACACTGTACATAGATTTTTCTGTTGTGTTATTGACTGTACGTTTGTCTATCCCATGTGTAACTCTGTGTTGTTGTTTTTGTCACACCGCGTTGCTTAATCTTGGCCAGGTCGCAGTTGTAAATGGGAACTTGTTCTCAAATGGCATACCTGGTTAAAAAAAGGTGAAATAAAAAATGTAGCGCCAGCCATCATTTCTTAAATTCTGACCAGTTTCCCAGTCCCTGCCGATGAAAAACATACCCACAGCATGATGCTACCACCACCGTGCTCCACTGTGGGGATGGGGTTCTCGGGGTGATGAGGTGTTGGGTTTGTGCCAGTCATAGTGTTTTCCTTGATGGCACAAAAGCTAAATTTTAGTCTCATCTAACCAAAGTACCTTCTTCCATATATTTGGGGAGTCTCCCACATTCCTTTTGGCGAACAGCAAACGGGATTGATTATTTTTTTTCTTTCGGCAAATACTTTTTTCTGGACACTCTTCTGTAAAGCCCAGCTCTGTGGAGTGTACGGCTTAATGTGGTCATATGGACAGATACTCCAATCTCCACTGTGGAGCTTTGCAGCTCCTTCAGGGTTATCTTTGGTCCCTTTGTTGCCTCTCTGATTAATGCCCTGCTTGCCTGGTCTGTGAAATTTGGTGTGCGGCCCTCTCTTGGCAGGTTTGTTGTGGTGCTATATTCTTTCCATATTTTTTTATAACCCAAGCCTGATCTGTACTTCTCCACAACTTTGTCCCTGACTTGTTTTGAGAGCTCCTTGGTCTTCATGGTGCCGCTTGCTTGGTGGTGTGCCTTGCTTAGTGGTGTTGCAGACTCTGGGGCCTTTCAGAACAGGTGTATATATATACTGAGATCATGTGACAGATCACGTAACACTTAGATTGCACACAGGTGGACTTTATTTAACTAATTATGTGACTTCTGAAGGCAATTGGTTTCACCAGATCTAATTTATGGGCTTCATAGCACAGGGGGTGAATGCACATGCATGCACCACTTTTCATTTTTTTATTTTTTTGAATTGTTTGGAACTATTCATATTTTTCATTTCATTTCACCAATTTGGAATATTTTGTGTATGTCCATTACATAAAATCCAAAATAAAAAGCCATTTAAATTACAGGTTGTAATGCAATAAAATAGGAAAAATGCCAAGGGGGATGAATACTTTTGCAAGGCACTGTGTATATATATACTGTATATCATTTTTTAAATGTATTTAAGTTTGGCTATTTACAAAGCAAAAGGTACATCAAATTTTGTTGCCTACACCTCAAGGACTGCTCTAGTGTTTCCACAATAATTCACTGTTGTCTTCTTTTCAGGTGTCATGGCTCGAGATTGAGGAAGAAATCATCAAGAGATGTGCTGGACCCTATGTCAGAGAGGTGTTTCTGGGACCACGTCACTTCTTTCATTTTGAATGTAATTTTTTTCATTATTTTATTTACGAAAGCATAAAGATGTTGATGAAGAAAGACAAAATGTCTCCAGCTGTCCATCACTACTGTAAATAAAAACACAGCATATTGTTTACATTCTTTATTGTAACCACAATGTCACAAGTCATTTGTATCTACCTTTCCAATTACTTTTAGAGTTTTGGATTTACAAATTTGCGCTTTTCATGTAATTTTTCTTTAAATCCAGTTCGTATTTAAGTATAACTTTTGACTGACTGATGCCTTTAGTGAGAGGTCTAATGCTTTAATATTTAATAATATCTGCCCTCTGAATTCATATCTAAGGGGATTTTTTCACGCCATTATTAGTTACATTGTTTTAGTTTCAACGTGCAGACTGGCACTAAGAACAGCGGGAACGTTTCCCTAGTCAGCGCCATTATTAGTGCAATGCCCTTAATTGTTGCTCTGTGCCACCCAGTGGGGCGGTGGTCCACCCCTTCTTCCCCTTCCTCCTCCTCCCTTCCCCATGGGCTAGGTCCGTCTTTTGTGCGTGGCTCTGTGGCCCATCCCGTGTCCCCTGCCCACGTGTCTTGAACCTCGTGCACCCACCGCTATCTCAGCGGAAAAAGATGGAGAACTGCAAGGCAATACCATTGTCGCCACTCGGGAGCCATGACCAATATGACCAATATATATTGTCCTGCTAATAACAGGGTTAATAATATATCTGTGAGAATATCCAAATGACTTTTATTTAATTCTAAATTAATAATAATCACTTTCTTTAAAAAAATAACAATATTTTGGACATTATTTTGTTTTTGAGAAAAAGGCCATTCTTGAACATGGGGCGAGACATTGTTACTAATTTGTAAATAAAGCCAGTTTGTTAGCTAGAATGATTTATTTCTGTTTTTGGAGGGAGAGAAGCCAAAAGCCTACAGTCATCTCATGGGTCTCCCAGTCGAGGCCGGCACGGTATTAGTGTCTACTAGACCTCGGCGCCACCCTGGTGAACAACGTGACCGGTCAGGAGTAGGCTACACTACTACAGTAAGTGTCACGAATTGTACCGAAGTCGGCTCCTCTCCTTGTTCGGGTGGCGTTCGGCGGTCGAAGTCACTGGTCTTCTAGCCATCGCCGCTCCACTTGTCATTGTTCCATTTGTTTTGTCTTGTTTCCCCGCACACCTGGTTTACATTCCCTAATCACACTACATATATATTCCCTCTGTTTCCCCCATGTCTTTGTGTGGAATTGTTTTGTTACATGTTTCGTGTTACGCGCCAGGCTGGTTTTCACCGGGTACCGTGTTGAACCCGAGTGTGTTTAATTGTTAAACTTATGCATATTTGTGACTGTTGTCGCGCTTTGCACTTTTGCCATTTTGGCTGGAGGTTTTTGACGCAGTTGCGTCCGTCTGTTACTTCTGCCAATTAAAGTGTGTGCCTGATCACAACTCTCCGCTCTCATGCACCTG
Source organism: Salvelinus fontinalis (assembly GCF_029448725.1). Taxonomy (NCBI): domain Eukaryota; kingdom Metazoa; phylum Chordata; class Actinopteri; order Salmoniformes; family Salmonidae; genus Salvelinus; species Salvelinus fontinalis. Next base: position 5,752,302 of record NC_074680.1, on the reverse strand, counting down.
ACTTCTTACCAGCACAACCTGACAGTAAGAGCGAAATAATCCAAAAATTTCCACACCCTAATTGTAATCCAATTTGCTTTTAGAAAGAAAACCTTAGTGTAACAACAGCTTTAGTAAGTAATACTGAAGTCGTTCATAATTATCAGTTTCTATTTGGTTTATGTTGCCCATTCATTGTCAGTTGGAGACACAGTATCGCCTTGGGACCCAAAAGCACAATCAGTGCTCTAACTCCCCCTTGTGCTGGTCTGGAGCAATTAAGCAGTGACGCAGGGTACCGTACTAAACCACAAATTACCTCTAAGTCCCGCAGCATAATCGCAAAACTTTTAGTCGAGCATCCACTGTAGCTGGCTATGACTATCCAACAACACTGGAACCTTGGTGATGCGTTGTGCATTAAAGTCCACAAGCGAAGGGAAGAGGTGAGAGTACGAGAGGTCATAGATACAAGAAGAAATACAACGTGGCTGTTTGCATAGGTGTGATCAGAGGTGTATTCATTCTGCCGATTCTGGTGAAAAACGTTTCTTAAACGGAAGCAAACAGAACAAAACGGGGATAAACATACCTGAATTTGTCCAATAGAAACTCTCGTTTTCAACTTTTGTACTAATTATTACACCCTATATAAGCTAGATGCAGGCGAGAGTGTGCAAGACGGTATTGAATATCCCTGTCTGTCACCTCAAATGTGTCTCTCGACCTGTGTGCACCCCACGTTGTAAACTGTAATTTATAGGCTAGGTTGTAGGAACTTCATGATGGTTAGTATCATGTAGAAGCCTTAACCTATCGCTGTTACATTAAGCTGGGTGAATGGAATTTCAATGACAGTCATCCAATATGCTGTAATAGAAATAACGCCATGCTCATGAAAAAAATTATCATCCTTATCAATTCCAGAACCCCTATACATCCACACTCGCCAGACACATTCCCAGTCACTTTCTACCCAACAGCAAAATCCCTAACATTAGTTTTCTTGAAACTTTTATATGAGTGGGGGCAGTTGAATGCTCAGAGCTGCACAATTGCAATTTAAAGGTAGAGTAAAGGTCATAGCACATGACAGGTTCATTTAGGTTATGTTTAGTCCTGCTCAGTTCAGTATGGCATGCGTTAAACAATGACCTGTAATTAGTTTGATGAGGTTCGAGAATGAGTTTAACCCCAAGATGAATCACAAATCATGACAATGACACCGTACGAACCAGCCATATATTCTGCTTGGCCATGTGTGAAAAAAGTCTGCCATTTCCATTCTGAATAACAAACCTGAGAAAAAAAGGGTGCATGAAAATGAATGGACAAGAGGATTTAATTGGCTGGGTTGATGCCAAGGCACAGAAGTAGGAAGTGTACGCGGCATAGAGGAGCAGCTCAGCGAGATTCCCAGGTGAGAACACTACTCGTGAATCTGTTAAGTCTCCGAGCAATTTACTGTGAACGTAGTGAGTGTGGATAACGGACCTCCTTCTCAGTCACCTATTAGCTTGCATCCCTCTCTCCCCTCATAGCAACAAGCTAGGCGAAGATAATTAGACCACATTGTGAGAGACACACAGACCCCCCTTCCCTTTCCTTAACGAAGGTAATCCCTCGTTATTTATTTATTTATTTATTTATTTATTATTCCAAAGTGTGTGATGCACCCTGTCAGGATTTATGGACTGTCAGTTCCCAATCGTTGAACAGAACCTTGCGGCGAGGTATTACATACTACTGCATGGAAACGTGTTTGTGCAGGGACACAGTGATATAAGACTGCATGGCTAACCATAGGCATGGAATGAAATTCCCTATCCAGTTGCTGAACAGACACCCCCTTCCATTTTTCAAGACGTACAGTCTGATCTATCCAACCAGAATGAAGAATGAAGCCACGTTTTAGGTGTTCTGTAATTGCCTTCAGTCTCTTGTGTGCAGAGTTGCGGTGAAAACCAAATGCTTTTTTGGAGTGTTATAACACAGATCATATTTTATTTGATATCCCAAAGAAAATGACTTTGCTTTCTTGGTAGCAAAAGCTTAATTCAGTCACACAAATGGCTCAACTTAAGAAACAACATACGTACATGTACGTAAATCAAATTGATAATTAACACAATAAAAAAGTCTAAATAATTTTTTTCATTGTCAATTTGATTTCCTTAAATTACGAATGTTGTTTGTGATATTGAGTCATTTGTGTGGGTGGTAATTAATTAAGGCTTTGCTACAAAGAATGCATTGTGCAAAGACTTGGCATTTTGCAATATTCTAGACTTTATCATTGGTTTCCGTGACAGTAAGTTTTCTAGCAGCTCCCAACTATTCTCCCTCGGTCTGCCTTATGAAAGCTTAGCGATACACCCATTAAAATTACCCTCATTCAGTTACAGAGAGTATTGTCAGAAGCCATTTGTAATGAGGGGAATGGAAAGTAGTAATCAAAGCCAAGAGAGTAAAAATGAAAACAGAGCAAATGCAAATGGTTGTTTAATGAGACAGCCATTTACAATTCAGAGATAGAAGCAAAACACCTTTTTAAAAAGTTGACTCACACAGAGAAATGAACTCTGACTTTGAAGTATTAACTTCTACCGACTCAGAAACCCGGATCCGGGAGCACCCCCCACCTCCCCCACCAGTAAAAAAGCTGAATAGCATAGCTAGCATAGCGTCACAAGTAAATACTAGCATCTAAATATCATTCAATCACAAGTCCAAGATACCAGATGAAAGATCCACTTCTTGTGAATCCAGCAATCATTTCTGATTTGTACAATGTTTTACAGGGAAGACACAATATGTAAATCTATTAGCTAACCACATTAGCAAAAGACACCATTTTTCTTTGTCCACCATTTTTTCTCTCCACCAGTAGCTATCACCAATTCGGCCAAATAAAGATATTGATAGCCACTAACCAAGAAAAAACCTCATCAGATGACAGTCTGATAACATATTTATTGTATAGGATAGGTTTTGTTAGAAAAATGTGCATATTTCAGGTAGAAATCATAGTTTACAATTGCACCCACCATCACAACTCGACTAGAATAAATACACAGAGCAACGTGTATTACCTAATTACTAATCATAAAACATTTCTTAAAAATACACAGCGTACAGTAATTGAAAGACACAGATCCTGTGAATCCAGACAATATTTCAGATTTTCTAAGTGTCTTACAGCGAAAACACAATAAATCGTTATATTAGCATACCACATGTGCAAACATTACCCCAGCATTGATTCAAAGCAAAAAGAGCGATAGCATTATCACCACCAAAATGTATTAATTTTTTCACTAACCTTCTCAGAATTCTTCCGATGACACTCCTGTAACATCATATTACAACATACATATAGAGTTTGTTCGAAATGTGCATATTTAGCCACAAAAAAACGTGGTTATACAATGAGAATAGTAGCAAAACTGGCCTGAAACTGTCGGGCGCCATATTGGACAGTGATCTAGTCTAATGAATAAATATTCATAAACTTGACAAAAAAATACAGGGTGGACAGCAATTGAAAGACAAATTAGTTCTTAATGCAATCGCTGAATTACATTTTTTAAATTATCCTTACTGTGCAATACAGGGTGCGCCAAAGCGAAGCTACCCCAAAGAAAATGGCGGAATATGCGTTTAACTTTTTTTGACAGAACAACGATTTATCATCATAAATAGTTCTTACTATTAGCTGAACTTCCATCAGAATCTTGGGCAATGTATCCTTTCTCCGGTCTAATCGTCTTTTGGTCGAAAGATGTCCTCTTGTCCTGTCGAAATGGCCATTAACGTTCGGCATGTACTGGAAAAGTGCCCAGCTCTTGGGAGTGCATCACAAAGAAATGCCAGAAAATCGCACTAAACGGATATAAATTGCTATACAAGGGTTTAAATTAATAATCTGTTATGGCTGCAAGGGGCAGTATTGAGTAGCCAGTTAAATAGTGCCCATTTCAAACGGCCTCGTACTCAATTCTTGCTCGTACAATATGCATATTATTATTACTATTGGATAGAAAACACTCTCTAATTTCTAAAACCGTTTGAATTATTTCTCTGAGTGAAACAGAACTCATTCTGCAGAACTTTTCCTGACCAGGAAGTGGAATGTCAGAAATATATGCTCTGTTCAACTTCCTGCCTATACATGGTCATGCTACGTAAGAATCTACGTACACTTCATACGCCTTCCTCTGTGTGTCAAGAGGCTGTGAGAGAAGAAATTTTGTGTTTATCTTCATCTGAATTGGAATACAAGCTATTTGTATGACGTGACCGTCATTTCCGGTACTCTGAAGCGCGCGACTTGGACAGTGGGATTGCCTTCTGTTTTGCTGCCGTTATGGACGACAACTATCTCCGGCTCAGATTTTATTTGATACATGTGACCATATCATCGTAACGTATGTTTTTTCAATATAGTTTAATCAGATTATTGAAATTTTTTCGGGAGTTTTGCCGTGTTCCCTTCTCTGACTTTGTTGTCGTTGGAGAGATCCGTGCCACTCGGCTAGGGTGCATGCTAAATGAAGAGGGATATTTGCCGTTCCAGATCAAAACAATGACTGTTCTGGACAAAGGACACCTTGTCCAACATTCTGACGGAAGATCACCAAAAGTAAGAAACATTTTATGATGCTATTTCTAATATCTGTCATGCATGTGAACTGGTCGTGGGCGCCCAAGTGTTTCTGGCTATTGTGGCTACGCTAATATAGCGCTACATTTTGTTTTCGCTGTAAAACATTTAATAAATCGGAAATATTGTCTGGAATCACAAGATGCCTGTCTTTCAATTGCTGTACACTATGTATTTTTCAGAAATGTTTTATGATGAGTAATTAGGTATTTGACGTTGGTGTCTGTAAATATTATGGCTGCTTTCGGTGCAATTTCTGATTGTAGCTGAAATGTAAACTATGATTTATACCTGAAATATGCAAATTTTTCGAACAAAACATATGCTATACAATAAATATGTTCTCAGACTGTCATCTGATTAAGTTTTTTCTTGGTTAGTGGCTATTTATTTCTTTATTTGGTCGAATTTGTGATAGTTTTTCTTTAAACCTGAAATAAGTAGCTAACAGGTCTGTTAGAGCCGTAATCCTTACTGGTTGGTAGGTGATCAAATACTTATGTCATGCAATAAAATGCAAATTAATTACTTAAAAATCATACAATGTGATTTTCTGGATTTTTGTTTTAGATTCCGTCTCTCACAGTTGAAGTGTACCTATGATAAAAATGACCTCTACATGCTTTGTAAGTAGGAAAACCTGCAAAATCGGCAGTGTATCAAATACTTGTTCTCCCCACTGTATATGACGTCACCAACAATGAGAGATAGGCTACACCTGCACGTGGGTGGTCTTTCTTTATCTCATCTCTCACTGATCATTTCTGTCATACCCTGATCTCTGGCCTCAGTTCCAGATGTAACACACACACACACACACCACGGGCATGTACTGTAATATGGGATGATGTAGACTTTCAGCCTCTTTGTTATTGTCAGAGTTAGTCTAATGTAGTGAACAGTGTTACAAGCTAATGTAGCAGACTGTATAACAGTACCATATGGTCCAACAATGTGACCATTATTAGAGACTAGTGGAGGGTAATATACTGGACCGCTCTGCCTATTTCAATGGAGTCTAACGAAACCTCTCTTTCAGTAGTGGGCACCAGAAAATAAAAGCAAAAAAGAGAAGAAAGAGGTAGAGACACAGCACAACAGAGGTGAGCGTGTCTCTATCTGTTTTTATGACCTCATGATACCGTACAACTCTATTTCAGTGATGCTAAAGGCCTTTGCAGTGGTTCCTCAATTAAACGTTTTGAGATTATACATTGAGGTAAATTGTGGTATAGTACGTTACGCTGTGTACTCCATATAGTGGGAGTTAGAGCGCGGATTATGCCTTTGGATACAGTGGTCCCAAGGCGCTAATGTGTCTGTCTCCTCACTGAATGAATGAGGTTAATGAATGGGCGATATAAACCAAATAGAAACTATTAATTGTGCCCATGATTTCACAATTGAATGTGAATTAACTGAATGATGAGGATGAAGAAGAGTGTGATTGATTTTAGAACAATAGTGGGTAACACTTTACCCTAAGTGTACTTTAATATGTAAATAAATAGTAATACATGTATTTATAACATAGTAATTACACTGTAGTAAGGGTTTAGAGGTACAGGTTATTACACACGTGGAACAAGGACGTGCAATTACAATCAGCATGTCAGAGGTTATTCCACATGTGTAATTATTCATCATTTATGTATATGTAATTACAAGATGTCTTGTTCCAAATGTAACTAACATGTTCTGTAATTACACTTTTGCAGTCTCCTGTGTACTAACATGTTAACAATGCATCTTAAATATGAAACCTTGTTACTTGCAAATACATAAGTCACCACCACTGAAATAAGCTAGGCTAGGACTCGTTCAGATTTTGTAACAATGCACACCCTATCAAACTACAGCTTCAGTTATCTTATTTCCATATTGTGTGTCTTAAAAGACGGACTGAATTAAATGTTAGAGCAATGGTGTTCCAATCGATATGCATGGAACTGTAATGTACCCACCCAGGACCAAGGACTTAATGTAAAGTGAAACACATAATGGTATAACCTTTGTAAATACTATATGTACCTGCCTTTGAAAAGGGATGTAAACAGGTTATTTCCATGGCTTCAAAAATGTAATGTAAGTGAAATGTTCAAAGTAATTGAATTTATAATGTTAATGTAGGTACTCATTAGCAAGCAGCTTTGAGTAGCGTGAAACACAGTAGGGTTTCTCAGTCGGTGTACACATCACGGACAAACTGAATTGGTCCACCCACACAGACAGCGTTGTGAAGGCGGCGCAGCAGCGCCTCTTCAACCTCAGGAGGCTCTGGATAAGAGCGTCTGCTAAATGACTTAAATGTAAAATGTAAATGAGGAGGCTGGAAAAGTTTGTCTTGTCACAAAAAGCACTCAGAAACTTCTACAGATGCACAATCGAGAGCATCCTGTCGGGCTGTATCACCGCCTGGTACGGCAACTGCTCCGCCCACAACCGTAAGGCTCTCCAGAGGGTAGTGAGGTCTGCACAACGCATCACCGGGGGCAAACTACCTGCCCTCCAGGACACCTACACCACCCGATGTCACAGGAAGGCCATAAAGATCATCAAGGACAACCACCCGAGCCACTGCCTGTTCACCCCGCTATCATCCAGAAGGCGAGGTCAGTACAGGTGCATCAAAGCAGGGACCGAGAGACTGAAAAACAGCTTCTATCTCAAGGCCATCAGACTGTTAAACAGCCACCACTAACATTTAGTGGCCGCTGCCAACATACTGACTCAACTCCAGCCACTTTAATAATGGGAATTGATGGAAATTATGTAAAAATGTATCACTAGCCACTTTAAACAATGCCACTTAATATAATGTTTACATACCCTACATTACTTATCTCATATGTATATGTATATACTGTATATCATCCACTGCATCTTGCCATTTTTATGTAATACATGTATCACTAGCCACTTTAAACTATGCCACTTTATCTTTACATACCCTACATTACTCATCTCATATGTATAGACTGTACACTATACCATCTACTGCATCTTGCCTATGCCATTCTGTACCATCACTCATTCATATATCTTTATGTACATATTCTTTATCCCTTTACACTTGTGTGTATACGGTAGTAGTTGTGGAATTGTTAGGTTAGATTACTTGTTGGTTATTACTGCATTGTCGGAACTAGAAGCACAAGCATTTCGCTACACTCGCATTAACATCTGCTAACCATGTGTATGTGACAAATAAAATTTGATTTGATTTGGTAAACCTTTTTATTACAATCCTTGGGAAAATACACTTTATTGTAGAATAACTTGCTACAGCACCTATACGTGTAATTACAATTTACTTTCAATGCAATTACGTATTTAACAGGATATATCAAAATGTCAGTTATTACAATGTTGTTATAAAGGAAAGTACAATGTTTCTACACAGGAACAAGCAGCTTAATGTAAAGTGAAACACATCAGGAATTACTCATAATTACAGTACCATGTAATTACTATGTTGGCAAACACGCAGTACATTACTTTTAGTTGTGATCAATGGCAATCCATGTCAAGCTAGAAATAATGTTGTTACAGCACTTTTAAGTCTAATTACTATGTACTTCCAAATGTATTAAATATTTTGCAGGGTATATCACAATTATTACAATGTCGTTATAAAGAAAAGTATTGAAATTACAATGTTTCTACACAGGAGCAAGCAACATAATGTAATGTGAAACACACTGAATTACTCAGGTAATTACTATGTACAGTGGTTCTTCCTTTAAAAGTTGCGTCGTACCGCAGCACTGCTTGCGGGCTGCCGCAGAATTCTATGGCGCGTTATTTAATTGTCAGCCATTGTTGCCATTAATGCTAGTTAGTGCTAGTTTGACCACCAGAGGGCATCTTTGAGAAGCTTTTGACTTTTTTTAATATTGGCTGTACTAGAGAATTTAAAACCTTTTTTGTAAGAACATAGTTATATGGGATTGATTTTAAGAAATGTAGCTTAATTAATTTTATTAACATTATGGTGCTTCTATTCCAAGAAAAAATACAAATTATACATATGACAGACAGCACATGATTCAGTAACACTAAACAAGTATTATTACTGAAACAGGATCCAAGTGGTATATAAACTCAGCAAAAAAAGAAATGTCCTCTCACTCACTTCAGCAAACTTAACATGTACAAATATTTGTATGAATATAACAAGATTCAATAACTGAGACAAACTGAACAAGTTCCACAGACATGTGACTAAAATAAATGGAATAACGGGTCCCTAAACAAAGGGAGGTCAAAATCAAAAGTAACAGTCAGTATCTGGTGTGGCCACCAGCTGCATTAACTTCACCATGGTAGGGGGCACTATTTTCAACTCCGGATGAAAAGCGTGCCCAAAGTAAACTGCCTGCTACAAAAACAAAAAACAATATGTGCATTTTCCCACCAGAGATGTGCTTCCATCAAACTTGACACGTAGCAGATCAAAGGCTGTGCGTGATGATGTAGTGCACATAAAAATATATTTTGCGGGTAAATTCCCATGTACTAAATAAGAAATACGAGTTAAATGGATTTCCATCACATTTTCAACTCAACATTTTTTTTTGCGTTATATAGCAAGTGTGCCCACTCAGATATTGGCATGTGCGTTCTATCCAAGCGCTCTGTGGCTAGAGTGCTTGTATAGCCTACATGATGAGATGATTATGGACAAAAGAGCAAGATTATTTTGTCATACTGCAGCCAAGCATCGACGATCATGTCACCTGATCAGAGGATGTGAGCGGAGTGGAGCAAGCAGCGGAGCTTGCATCATTTAGCTGGAGCTTGGAGAGGATAAAACAAAACATTTTGGAGCCTCCAACTTCTCCCCTGCTCCAATTTAAATTCGGTACCGCTCAGCCACAAACTCTGGTCATCACAGTTCTTTTAATTAGGCCTATTCTGTTGTATCTACACTGCTCAAAAAAATAAAGGGAACACTTAAACAACACAATGTAACTCCAAGTCAATCACACTTCTGTGAAATCAAACTGTCCACTTAGGAAGCAACACTGATTGACAATAAATATCACATGCTGTTGTGCAAATGGAATAGACAAAAGGTGGAAATTATAGGCAATTAGCAAGACACCCCCAATAAAGGAGTGATTCTGCAGGTGGTGACCACAGACCACTTCTCAGTTCCTATGCTTCCTGGCTGATGTTTTGGTCACTTTTGAATGCTGGCGGTGCTTTCACTCTAGTGGTAGCATGAGACGGAGTCTACAACCCACACAAGTGGCTCAGGTAGTGCAGTTCATCCAGGATGGCACATCAATGCGAGCTGTGGCAAAAAGGTTTGCTGTGTCTGTCAGCATAGTGTCCAGAGCATGGAGGCGCTACCAGGAGACAGGCCAGTACATCAGGAGAAGTGGAGGAGGCCGTAGGAGGGCAACAACCCAGCAGCAGGACCGCTACCTCCGCCTTTGTGCCAGGAGGAGCACTACCAGAGCCCTGCAAAATGACCTCCAGCAGGCCACATGGCCGGTGTCAGTAAACGTCGGCAAAAAAACGTAATTCAATTGTTGTCAGGAGCACAGTTACAGTCGCCAACACTCTGGATAACATGAAAACAGCCTAACCAGCTCTGCTAGGGAGAGTAAAATGGTCAGAGTTTGGGTGGGGGCTAAAGGTCTGGATGTTTCTTATGGCATTGCACTCGGTCAGTGTGAACCAGAGTGACTTGACACAACAACGGGCCAAGCAAGCTGTACATCCAAAACGGAAAGAACACAGAATGTCTTACTTATTAATGAAAGGGGTTGCAGTCTGCCGTGAAGCATTCATCCATGTATACGGGTATGAGTCTAGCTAAAGTTTCATATATTATACTAATTTTGTCAGAAAGCTTTTTTATTTCAGAATTGGTATTTCTTTTATGTTTTACTATAAAAGGAAAACATGTTGGCAAAGCTCCAGCACTTAGAGTTAGATAATTACAAACAAATGTTCAGTGAATCAGCCATAAGATATGTTCACCCTGTTACGGACATGCACTTAACTGTCTTTAAATACTTTCATTGGACTATTTTAATATTTATATTTTCATAAAGCTATTGTGTTCCTTTGTCAACCCTGTCCATTTGTTCTGGTCAAATTATAAAGAAATAACAGATTTTGTTTACAATATGTGTTTTTTTACAGAACTTCATCTAATTTGCACCTTATCTTTCTGAATTGAGACAGTTATTAATTGTAGTTTATGGTGTTGGCTGTGTCTTACTCTTTAAAATAATTACACAAATCCTTGATATTTGACAATGTAACTGAATTAATTTGAAAAAGATGCCAAGACAGCTATAACGGGACAGAACATAAATTAAACCCTGAACATTGAATACTCAACACTGAATAGACATCTACACAGTAGTACATGTAGTAACAACATTGTAACTGCTATTTAGTTACATATTCATTGTGAAAAACAATACAAAAATACATTGCCGGTACAAAATCATTGGAATTAGCATTAAAACACATTCCTGTCCCTCTCTTGCTCTCCCCCCTTTCACCCCAAATGCTCTTCCGCATACTTCCAGGTGGATTTTTCCATCTGCACAAAGCGTTTATTAACAGCCTGTGGCTCTGGCATCAGAAAAATGATCTGTCCATCAGAGTACCAACAAATATCTTCCTTTGGACTTGGCCAGAAGAATTTGTTGATGCCATTCCGGTGCATGTACTTCACCTTAATGTTATTTTCCTCTAAATCCAGAAAGTTTAGCTTAGTTTAATTTAGTTTAATAATCTTAAATGCCTTATCTTAATAAGCATATTCTAACCTTGAAGGCCCAGGCTGATTTTCAGGAGTTGAGGGGACTGCAGCAATGCACTAGCCTTGGCCCTGGCTCTGAGTATCATTGTTGAATCTTCCCATTTCTTCCTTTCTGTCACTGAGTTCAGCTATTGCCGTCTTCCCTGTCGCTTTGTCTTTCCTCCATTTCTCCCTCCCTTTCTCTAGATTCTCTCCTTCTTTCTGGTTCAGCATTACGTCGTTCTCTGTATTGCCGCTGTCTTTCAGCTGCACTAAGTGTCACGCCCTGACCTTAGAGATCCTTTTTTATTCTCTATTTTGGTTAGGTCAGGGTGTGACTAGGGTGGGTAGTCTAGTTTTTTCAATGGTATGGTTCCAAATCAGAGGCAGCTGTCTATCGTTGTCTCTGATTGGGGATCATATTTAGGCAGCCTTTTTCCCACTGGGTTTTTGTGGGATCTTGTCTATGTCTAGTTGCCTGCGAGCACTACATTAGTTTCACGGTTCGTCTTGCGCTTTATTGTTTTCTGTGAGTTTCATCCAATAAACATGTGGAACTCTATGCACGCTGCGCCTTGGTCCATTAATTCAACCAACGATCGTGACACTAAGAGGAGGTGCCATTCCTTCAGAAAGACCTGATTCAATTGATATTTATATATTCTTAAAATACTATACATACTCTAATTATGTAATATAATTTATGAACAAAAATACATTTTGCAACACATTACTGCAAGTGTCCATTTGACCACCCTGTTGAGAGCATGTCCACCCTGTTAGGTGTATATGGATAACAGGGTGGACAATAACAGGCTGGACATTTTGAGATAAAATTAGCAACTCTGCTCCAATTGGTCGTGATGAAGCTAGGATAATGGCTGCCACTTGAAAAGGAATTGCATTGTTTGACAAATATATTTTGAAATTATGAAATTCGATTAACATCACATCACCAACATATGTCAGAGTCTATCTAAAAGATAGCGAATGAGTCAGGCGCAGGACAGAGGTAAGAGTAACAATCACTGATTTACTCAATCCAAAACGTATCAAAATCCCGTTCCAAACAAGTGTAACGGTTTTCCTCCTCCTATTCATCAGAAGAGGAGGAGCAGGGATTGAACCAAAATGCAGCGGAGTTTGAAGACATGATTTATTAAAGAAAACACGAAAAAACACGAACTTGACTGAAACTAACAAAACAACAAACGGTGTAGACAGACCTGGACGACGAACTCACATAAACACGAATAACGCACGAACAGGGAAAATAGCCTACACATAAAAATGACGATGAACAAAACAAACCGAACAGTCCCGTATGGTGCGACAAACACAGACACAGGAGACAACCACCCACAACGAACACTGTGAAACAACCTACCTAAATATGACTTTTAATTAGAGGAACGCCAAACACCTGCCTCTAATTAAGAGCCATACCAGGCAACCCATAAACCAACATAGAAACAGAAAACATAGAATGCCCACCCAAACTCACGTCCTGACCAACTAACACATACAACAAACTAACAGAAATAGGTCAGGAACGTGACAACAAGGAACAAAACAGGACTTAAAATACAGCACACCGGAATACACGAAAGACAATCACGCACAAAACAGAAAGGGAAACCAGAGGGTTAAATAAGGAACATAATTATGAGAAGGGCACCAGGTGTGCAAACAGACAAAACAAAAGGAAAAATTAACCTTTCACGAGTATCTACCCCGGATCCGGGAGCACCCCCCACCCCCCCACACTGATTAGCATCGCTAGCATAGCGTCACAATTAAATAGTAGCATCTAAATATCATTAAATCACAAGTCCAAGACACCTAATGAAAGATACAGATCTTGTGAATAAAGTCACCATTTCAGATTTTTAAAATGTTTTACAGGGAAGACAAAATATGTAAATCTATTAGCTAACCATGTTAGCAAAAGACACCCTTTTTCTTTGTCCACCATTTTTTCTCAACACCAGTAGCTATCACCAATTCGGCTAAACTAAGATATTGATAGCCACTAACCAAGAAAAAACCTCATCAGATGACAGTCTGATAACTTATGTATGGTATAGGATAGGTTTTGTTAGAAAAATGTGCATATTTCAGGTAGATCATAGTTTACAATTGCACCCACCGTCACAAATGGACTAGAATAAATACATAGAGCAACGTGTTTACCTACTTACTAATCATCAAACATTTCGTAAAAATACACAGCATACACTAATCGAAAGACACAGATCCTGTGAATACAGACAATATTTCAGATTTTCTAAGTGTCTTACAGCGAAAACACAATAAGTCGTTATATTAGCATACCACATGTGCAAACATTACCCCAGCATTGATTCTAGCCAAAGAGAGCGATAACGTAAACATCGCCAAAATATATTAATTTTTTCACTAACCTTCTCAGAATTCTTCAGATGACACTCCTGTAACATCATATTACAACATACATATACAGTTTGTTCGAAAATGTGCATATTTAGCCATAAAAAAACGTGGTTATACAATGAAAATAGTAGCAAAACAAGCCTGGAAATGTCGGTCGCCATCTTTGAGTGATCTAGTTTAATCAATAGCTAATCATATACTTGACTAAAAAATACAGGGTTGACAGGAATCGAAAGACAAATTAGTTCTTAATGCAATCGCCGATTTACATTTTTTAAATTATCCTTACTTTTCAATACAGGGTGCGCCAAGCAAAGCTATACAAAACAAGATGGCGGCGTAAGCTTTAACATTTTGACAGAAACACGATTTATCATCATAAATTGTTCTTACTGTGAGCTGTTCTTCCATCAGAATCTTGGGCAAAGAATCCTTTCTTGGGTCTAATCTTCTTTTGGTCGAAAGATGTCCACTTGTCCGTCGAAATGCCCACTAACGTACGACCGGGAGCCCGAAATGTGCCCAGCGCGTCAAAGTGCACAACAAAGCAATGCCTCAAAATCGCACTAAAAGGATATAAATTGCTATACAACGGTTCAAATTAACTACCTTATGATGCTGTTAACACCTATAAGGGGTGAAAACATGACCGGAGAAATATTACTGGCTACACTAATGCTTGGAAAAAGAGCAGGGCGGTGTCCACCGCGCGTACGGCGCAGCTGGAAAAGAGTTCTTACCTACAGGTTTTTTTCCTTTATAGTGGCTGTGATTGCGCAATCGATACCATTCAAAGCGTCATCACGTAAAGGCATCCAGGGGAAGACGTAAGCAGTGTCCATAATCTCATAGCGTTCACAGTGGCCTTTAAACTGACTCCAGATCAGGGGCCAAAATGTGTGAAATCTGACTCCATGTCAGGGAAATTGCTGTAGAATGAGTTCTGTTCCACTCAGAGACAAAATTCCAACGGCTATAGAAACTAGAGAGTGTTTTCTATCCAATAATAGTAATAATATGCATATTGTACGATCAAGAATTGAGTAGGAAGCCGTTTCATCTGTAGAGACAATTATGCTAATTTGAAACAGCACCCCCTATAGTCGCAAGAAGTTAAACATGGATAGGTGGTGGCTAGAAAGCAGGTGATGTCAACCGCCGAACACCGCCCGAACAAGGAGAGGGAACAACTTCGGTGGAGGTCGTGACAACATAATGATGAAAATGTACTATGAAATCTAGATACTCGCCAGGTTCCCAACAAGGAAGTAACATTATTTACTGATTGTGATGTCATTGTAGAAAATATATATTTTCTTAAAGTGCCAGTAACCACAATGCAGCAAGGTGGACAACAACTTTGAGTACATACAGAAAATGGTCAATGTTCTTATAAAAAGTGCAGCATTTAACATAAAAAGATTTCATTTAATGAAGAAAATGTTTTACATTTAGAATTGTACTGAGCAGCACTTGGGACATTTAAAAATTGCCTCCTTCCACTGAAATACTCTAAAATGTACTTTGAAGTCTATGTCATTATGCTTCTATTATCATGAAGGCATATACACACACATAAGGATCCTTTTGAAATTTGATCCAGTGTATATTTTTTACACTACCGTTCAAAAGTTTGGGGTCACTTAGAAATGTCCTTGTTTTTGAAAGAACTTTTAAAAAATTGTCCATTAATGTAATATCGAATTGAACAGAAATATTAATGTTGTAAATGACTATTGTAGCTGTAAACAGCTGATTTTTAATGGAAAATCTACAGTACAGAGGCCCATTATCAGCAACCATCACTCCTGTGTTCCAATGGCACGTTGTGTTATCTAATCTTATCATTTTAAAAGGCTAAAGGGAAATGTTCTTGTTACTTACAACCTCATGCTAATCACATTAGCCTACGTTAGCTCAACCGTTTCGCAGGGGGACACCAATTCTGTAGAGTAGTTATTCCCAAACTGGGATACGCGCATTGCCGTCGGATAACGCCAAATAAAAATGAGATTCACATTTATAAAAAAAAGAAAGAATACTCACATATTCAAACTGTCCATTTAGTAAGGCCTGCGACCATACACATACCAGCTCTACTGGTAGTACTGCTACTACCAGCAGTACTACACCTGCACCTGTCGACGACACAAGTTGTTTTGCTCACACGAGCACATCCAATGCTAGCATCAGTAATTCTACATTTGTTGTTAGCCCAGCTAGCATGGACACTGACAGTTGTGAATCTGATGCAGCCGAAGAGCTACTGCCCCCTTACCCGGGAAAGCACCGAACAACAGACAGGGACGTTGGACCATTGAAGAGGCGCAAATATGATGAGAACTACATTGATTTGGGGTTCACTTACAGTGGTGCAAAAAAGTATTTAGTCAGCCACCAATTGTGCAAGTTCTCCCACTTAAAAAGATGAGAGAGGCCTGTAATTTTCATCATAGGTACACTTCAACTATGACAGACAAAATTAGGAATTTTTATTTTATTTTATAAGTACTGGACAGCAAATGGACTTTGTCGGGTCAAGATGTGTTGGTATCTGTACTGATGACGCAAAAGCCATGACAAGGAGACATAGTGGAGTGGTAACGCATGTGCAAGCAGTTGCTCCCGACGCCACTTGGGTACATTGCAGCATCCACCGAGAGGCTCTTGCTGCCAAGGGAATGCCTGACAGCTTGAAAGATGTTTTGCACACTACAGTGAAAATGGTTAACTTTGTTAAAGCAAAGCCCCTGAACTCTTGTGTATTTTCTGCACTATGAAATGATATGGGCAGCGGCCACGTAACGCTTTTACAACATACAGAAGTGAGCTGGTTGTCAAGGGGCAAAGTATTGACACGCTTTTTTAAATTGAGAGATGAGCTTAATGTTCTCTTTACTGACCATCATTTTCACTTGTCCGAGCGCTTGCATGATGACGAGTTTCTCACACGAGTGGCCTATCTGTTTTTTTTCTTCTCTCGCCTGAATGATCTGAATCAGGATTAAAGGGACTCTCCGCAACTATATTCAATGTGCGGTACAAAATTCCAGCTATGATTAAGAAGTTGGAGCTCTTCTCTGTCTGCATTAACAAGGACAACACACAGGTCTTTCCATCAATGTATGATTTTTTTGTGTGCAAATGAACTCAAGCTTACGGACAATGTCAAATGTGATATAGCGAAGCACCTGAGTGAGTTGGGTGCGCAATTACGCAGATACTTTCCCGAAACGGATGACAAAAACAACTGGATTCATTATCCCTTTCATGCCCTGCCTCCAGTCCACTTACCAATATCTGAACAAGAGAGCCTCATCGAAATTGCAACAAGCAATTCTGTGAAAATGTAATTTAATCAGAAGCCACTGCCAGATTTCTGGATTGGACTGCACTCAGAGTATCCTGCCAAAACACTGTTGCCCTTTGCAACCACATACCTATGTGAGAGTCGATTTTAGGCCCTCATTAGCATGAAATCTAAATATAAGCACAGACTGTGTGTGGAAAATTATTTAAGACAGACTTTCTCCAATACAACCCAACATTGCAGAGTTATGAGCATCCTTTCCAGTACACCCTTCTCATTAACATGTGGTGAGTTATTCACAATTTTCGATAAGGTTTTATATGTAAGATGGTTAAATAAAGAGCAACTATCTTGATTATTATTATTTGTGCCCTGATCGTATAAGAGCTCTTTGTCAATTCCCACGAGCCAGGTTGTGACAAAAACTCATACTCATTGTGATGCATACTCCCTCTCCGGCCTCTAGGTCATCACTCTGCTGATTATCCCGCACGCCTGTCACCATCGTCTCGCGCACCTGCGCCTCATGACACTCACCTGGACTCCATCACCTCCTTGATTATCTTCCCTATATCTGTCACTCCCCTTGGCTCTTTCCTCAGGTGTTATTGACTCTGTTTCATGTCGGTGCGTTGTTTGTGTTTTTTTTAAATTCTGTTTATTAAAACACTCACTCACTGAACTTGCTTCCTGACTCTCAGTGCACTTGTTACACTCATTTTGTGTCCTGGTCCTATAAGAGCTCTTTGTCACTTCCCATGGGCCAGGTTGTGACAGAAACTCACACTAATTCTTATTTTTAAATGTGTCGTATAGTGTGTATGTGGCAGGCTTACAATGATGGCAAAAAACAACATTTCAGAGTTTGCTGACCCTGGTGCTAGAGGGGCTACGCAGCTGGAGGTTGAATGTTTGAAGGGGTACAGGACTATAAAAAGTTTGGGAACCACTGCTGTAGAGGATAATAATGCCAAAATATTTGTATATTGAATTTGTCTTTCAGCATCAGTAGAACACTCCACCAGTCATACAAAGAAAATGGTCTAATGCCTCCCATCAAAATGAACCAAAGAGAATGACATTACTATAAGGCAGGTAATCAAGGAGGTGATGGATTCCAGGTGAGTGTCATAATACGCGTAACGATGGTGAAAGGTGTGTACCATAACGAGCAGCCTGGTGACCTAGAGGCCGGAGAGGGAGCACACTTGACAGTAAGTGAAACTTACCTGACAATTATGCATAAAAAAAATTATATTGCGTTTTATGTTACATTTTCTTTTCATTAACTTATCTTAATGTTATTTTGTTGCTTCTTGGATCCTTTTGACCCTATGCAGCCAGGTTCCATGTACTTTTTAACTCCTCGCAACTGCAGTGGCCAAAACAAGAACAAGTTTGTGTTCTGGTATTGTGCCTGGTGGACCATGCACAAGCTCCACCACAGTCTGGACATTCACTTCCTGATCACAGGCCACACCAAGTTTGCCCCCGACTGGTGCTATTGCCTCATCAAGCAGCGCTTCAGAAAGACCAGAGTGAACACTTTGTCTTAGATTGCTGGTGTTGTGAAGGACAGCACTGTGACAGGGGTCAACATCCCACAGCTGGTTGGACTGGAGGATGGTACGGTGCTAGTGGAAAGCTATGGCTGGCTACAACACCTGACTCTGTACTTCAGGCCGCTGCCACAGATCAAGCAGTACCAGCACTTCAGGTGAATATCATTTCCATTGCATTGTATGAGGTTATTCTTCTTATCTAAACTTGAGGTGAATTGATGTTGTGCAAGGTTGTAATGTCTATTTCCTGTTTTAAAGCTTCAAAGCTCTGGAGCCTGGTCGCCAAGGAGCGTTCGGACTCAGTCAACACCAGGTTTCAGCTGCTGCGCAACGCTGACATCCTTCCTCCCATACATGGTCTGCCTGTACAAGCATCACCTGGACTGGACACAGCTAGACAAAGAGTTTTGTGATGAGGAGGCTATGGACATCACATGCCCCAAAGTCAAGGGAAAGACAGAAACTTTCTGTTGACCTGGAATTTTTCCTTATTGTAAGCTACTACTTTTACCACTTTTAGGTTTAGTCTTTACTACACTACTCACTGATTAGCACCTGACCTCACATGTGAATCCTTAAAGAGATGGGTGGGGCTGGCTTAAGAGGGTGTGAACAATGCTAAATGGGTGTAGACAAAGGAGAGCACTCCAGGAGGTACTGAATAAACTGCAGTAGGCCAATAAACTGCATGCTTTCCCAACGAGTGGTAGGACCACACATGTCATTGCGTGACTCCAAGTTTACTTCGATATGATGGATATTATTTCAATATTTGTGCATAAACTCTTTCCCAAAGTAATTTCTTGCATAATTAATTTTACCAACACAAACAGATCCCACCTTGTGTAGCGTATTTGGTTTTGTTGACATTAGGAAAGTTTACAGAAAAATGTTCTGTTTCCATCAGGACTGTCATTACATTTTTCATCTGACATGTATTTACTCGCAGAAAAAGGTTGGATGGAAGCCTGGATAGTGACCCTGTAGGGGGTCCAGATTTGAGTTCAGCTTGAAAATTTGGAGTAATGCCCCCTACTAAGTCACACCTTCAATATACTTTCCCAGTGTGCTTTGCCTTTCGAGTGAATTGTAGAGTTACCACCCAAGACTGTATGTGACAAAGACATGGTTGTTGATTATTCATTTTTGTTCTATGGCATTCACCAGGTTAGTTCCTAGGTGAATGTAATCATTAATATGGAACAATTTATGGCAATACATATATCATGAGGGCTTGTTTTGAGGCCTAGCTTTATCCTAAAACTCATGGTTTACAGGCCTCATCAGTCCTCCATGTAGGGTTGTAAGATTCCAGGGACTTTGGGTCAGTAATCGAAAGGTTGCTAGATCAAATCCCTAAGCTGACAAGGTGAAAATCTGTCATTCTGCCCCTGAACAAGGCAGTTTACCCACTGTTCCTAAGCCGTCATTGTAAATAAGAATTTGTTCATAACTGACTTGCCTAGTTAAATAAAGGTAAAAAATAAATAAAAATGGGTGCAAAAAATATAACAAAATAGAATGACTTCTCATTTTGTTTTGAGTCAGTACCACAAACATTTTAAGTAATAATGATGTTTAATTGACTTTGAGTTCAACTTACTACTTGGGGTTAACAGTGTAATATGCACGGCTTGAATACAAACAGGTGAATAGAGAAGGATATAGAGTGGTAGTTTGTCACCTTCTGCATTTTTACACCCCATAGCAAGTCACAAAGAGTTGTTTTTGTGAAGATATTATATACGTGTGATGGCGACTCAATGTGCGAGAAACCACTGTGTGCATTGGCAAACATGAAAAAAAGGATGCCAAAATCATCTCTTTTTGTTCTTTCGTGATTATTAATTCATACATTTTGGAGTCATATTTCAAATGTATTTTTCTTCTAAAATATTTCAGTACATGACAAAGAATATGCAACACCCAGCACTGCTATACTTTTCAATTATTCACTAAAGTGCATATACACACACACTGTCTTTGTCTTGAATCTGTCCGCGTTGCACACATTTGCGTAGACAGGCAGGAGCTGCGTAGTTACTCTGACCAATCTGACTGCATTGTGGAGGGTTCACTCATTGGGGTGTGCTCCAAGTACACAGATCCTGCACAGGTCTGCGCAGATTATAGTTTCATTACAGCATGCTGATGTGGTTTATTAGACGTTAAAGACTTCACCAGGCATTTCAAGATTTGGTGTGACTTTCCCAAAAACATAGCGATCATCTTTAGCACTAAGATCATCTTAAGTCCTTTTCTAGGCAATTGATTAACAATTATCTTTAAAAGGCTAAAGATGATCTTTATGTGTTTGGTAAACTCACCCTGATCAACATTGCTGTATCTGGAATGCACCCTTTCTGTTAGCGGAGAATTGTCTGCACTGGTGGTGAGGACATGTGAAGACCTATACAGTAACACTCAGTCGGTCCTGCTGTTGAGTTCGTGGAGCATCCCCTGTGTGTGTGGTGATGTCTCTAATGGAAGGGGGTCCTTTCCAGTGACTGGGTGACTGCCCATCCCTTCTCAACCATGGCCACAGATATTGCTTGGATGCTACGCCGACCAGCTGAAGTGTTTTTCTGGATGGTAGGTCACCTCACGGAGGAATACCAGCTGTGAGGCACTTACTTATTGGGGAGTTTGCTCTCCATGCTGTATGACGGGGGTCCTTTCTAGCTTTCTTGTTTTAGACCGAGAACTACAGGGAAACATTTTGACAGTAAGAGAGTTTTGAAAATGTTCACGCATGAAATGCAGACCCCTTTGGTCAAGGTGGTCAAGGAGAAACCTGGATCGTGTAAAAACATCAGATAATTGGAGGTGTGGTAATGCCAAATTATTTGTGATTGGGTTTAATGTTGCATAATTCTGAAAACTTTCCCAAATTCCCCCTCTTTTCAGAAATCCTGGTTGGAGAATTCCCGGAATCAGGAGTGAATAAGCAGGGAGGGAACTGGGAGTCCTCCAACCGCGATTCCTGAAAAAAACTGGGAATTTTGGGAAAGGTTCCTGTAATGTGCAACCCTAAGGGACTATAGCAGTAAACTGACATCCTTTCTTGTAAATGCTATGTTGTATCCTAGAGGAATGTATTGATTAAGCCACTCCTTAATATACGGTACGGTGTACATTTTAGAACTACCTCAGCTAATGGGGGGTGGTGTGACAATCATGAAGTATAAAAAAACTATCATTAGTACATAATGAGCATCAAATGGCTTACAGGGCACATTTTGTGTCATTTAATTTCACATTAAAGTGCATGAAGAGCAACACGTATAATTATAACTCATTTCTGGACACAAATGAATAGATTTAAAATGACCTACGATTGGATATACAGTGCATTCGGAAAGTGTTCAGACCCCTTGACTTTTTACCCATTTAGTTACATTACAGCCTTATTTTAAAATGGATTAAAAACAATTTCCCTCATCAATCGACACACAATACCCCATAATGACAAAGTGAAAACAGGTTTTTAGAAATGTCAGCTCATTTATTAAAAATTCAAAACAAAAAATATCTTATTTACATAAGTATTCAGATTGTTTGCTATGAGACTCTAAATTGAGCTCAGGTGCATCCCGTTTCCAATGATCATCCTTGAGAATGCAATCAGGGGAGAAGGGCCTTGGTCAGCGAAGCTTCAAGTTCCTGGGCGTACACGTCACTGACAAACTGAAATGGTCCACCCGCACAGACAGTGTGGTGAAGAAGGCGCAATAGCGCCTCTTCAACCTCAGGAGGCTGAGTAAAAAACCCTAACAGACTTTTATAGATGCACAATTGAGAGCATCCTGTCAGGCTGTATCACCGCTTGGTACCGCACCGCCAACAACCGCAGGGCTCTCCAGAGGGTGGTGCGGTCTGCCCAATGCATCACCGCAGCAAACTACCTGCCCTTCAGGACACCAACAGCACCTGATGTCACAGAAAGCCAAAAACATCATCAAGGACAATAACCACCCGAGCCACTGCTTGTTCACTCCGCTATCATCCAGAAGGCGAGGTCAGTACAGGTGCATCAAAGCTGGGACCGAGTGACTGAAAAACAGCTTCTATCTTAAGGCCGTCAGAGTGTTAAATAGCCATCACTAGCACATTAGAGGGTGCTGCCCTATATACATAGATTTGAAATCACTAGTCACTTAAATAATGTTTACATATTTTGCATTACTCATCTAATATGTGTACACTGTATTCTATTCTATTCCACTGTATCTTAGTCTTTGCCGCTCTGACATTGCTCGTCCATATATTTATATATTCTTAATTCCATTCCTTTACTTAGATTGGTGTGTATTGCATGTATTGTTGTGAAATTTTTAGACATTACTTCTTAGATAATACTGCACTGTTGGAGGTAGAAACACAAGCATTTCACTACACCCACAATAACATTTGCAAAACACGTGTATGTGACAAGTAAAATTTGATTTGGATTTGATTTTGCGTTTATATTTTTGTTTAGTATGAACAAGCCCACTGGGTATAGATGTCAGTTCAACTTATAGTTTTCATTTACATTTGCTTGAGTTGTCAACTAACGTGAATTAAACGGGAAATCAACAAAATAATTCCACTTTTTGGATTTAGGTTAAAAGTGGTATAAAAAAAATACGAAATGCTCTTACATTGATTACTTTTTGCTAATCCAATTAGTTTCCCAAGTTGATTAAATGTCATCACATTGATTTTGGGAGTTGAAATGACGTGGAAATAACATCGATTGAACCAGTTTTTGCCCAGTGGGAGGTTCCCGTTTATCGCTGACCGATATAAAAAAAAAAGCCTCATGCAGTAAGAATACTTCAAAAAAACACTTCTTTGGAAAAGAAAGAAAGAATAGATTGTATACATTTGTGCTTCTTTAGTTTCGCTTTGTCGTAGCCTGTAAAGTCGTCCATGTCCATGAGTGTTTTTCTTCACTTAAATGTTATTTAAACTTTTGTAATATATATTATATAGAGAAATGTATACGTACAATCTAACGCAGGTCCTACTGCAGCGACTGGTAGAGGAGAGGCAAGTGGGAGCTTCTTTCTTACTTTCTATCTTTCTTTCTCTGTCAGTCACTCAGTCTGCCTTCGTGATGCGGCAGCTAACTGGCATCCAGCCCAAGGAGGCGAGGGGGAGGGTTCAAAAACAGGGGGGGGAAGACCACCCCTTCTCTTATAATCCTCAGCCCCTCCCCCCACCCATATTTTTTATTTTGTCCTTCGTCGTCTTTGGTAGAGTGTCCGACACTTGTGTCCCAGGAATACGGGGTTGGGAAAGAGTAGATGGAGGTGACGGAAGAGTGAAGCCGGGTGAGTGTCTGCTGTGAGGGGTTGGATATTGGGTGTCAAAGGTCACAAGGACATGAGTATGACTGGAGAAGGCAGCAGCGTACGACTGTAAAAGTGTGAGTGTGGAAAAGATGAATGAGAGAGAAGAAGTGGCACAAGCTTAGCCAGGGTGGAATGGGAGATATGAAGGATGGATTGGCGATGAAAACAGAAAGGTGGACAGGTGACGCTGTGAGTTGTGCTCATCATCTGTAGAGCAGCAGTAGATAGGAGCAGAGGGCGAAGGTCAGCGAGGTGGCCAATGGGTGCGAGCACAGCACCGGGGCTCCTCCAATCAGAACTGTGGAAAACACAAACAGAACAAACTAAATGGTCGGAGCACAATAGACTATTGACCACAACCAACAAGTCACATTGATTGTAAAGAGTTCAAGAGTTGAAGCCTTTTGGCATTTAGTTACGGTGCAATACATTTATCTCGTCTAGTAATCCACATGTGAAAAATGTGTGGGAGAAATGAAAAGTAAAGCCTTGTGAGATATTGCAACTCAATCCCAAGATGTTATGAAGCGAGAACATGTGAAGAGATGTGGTATTAAAACAACATCTGGAACTTTAAAAGCCTGAGAGTGGAATGAGGGGAACAAGGCTTTTTATCACTTCAGAGGCAGGATTCACAATGGAGATTGGATGCGTGTCATAAGTGCTTTGAGGTAGCATCTAAGAGACAATTTGCCCATTGATGTCATCATCAAACTGTTCGCCCCTCGTTCGACATGAGGATCTCTACACCAAACCCTTTCAAAGAATAGCTGTTCTGTATGTAGATGATGTACTGTGCTTTTAGAAAAATGTATGTATGTCACTGCTTTTTTGGTACTCTGAGTAAGCATAGGGATTCAAAGAAACGGAATCACAAAGCACCTACAGTTCATGAGACATTTGCAACCCTTCCTCTCCGTTTGTCAGATAGCACGCAAATGCAGATACACACACGTTTGTTTTACTATCATTGGGACCAAGCAATTGATTCCAATTCAAAATCCTATTTTCCCTTACCGCAATCTTAACCCTGACCCTAACCCCTAAGCCTTGTTCCTTGTGGGGACTGGAGAAATGATCCTTGTGTTACTATCCCTGTGAGAACTTCTGGATAGTAAAACCAAACAAACACACACCGCCCTTACACAAAGTCACCAGCGCATTATGCATGCAAGCTGTCTGCGGAATGAGTTTCAGAAATAAAAAGCGAGACAGGTATTTAAGAGATCAATATGGATTTATATTAGAAAGATTAGAAAATCAATGTATTCATAATCAAGCTCTTTATTCTTCCTGTCCTCTCCCATAGAGAACAAGTTAAGTAGGGGTCTGCGATGGCTAAAGATCTGGGATTGTATGTATTTAGTGTCTTAGAGTTAAAGCTCTGATCTAGGATCGGTTTTGCCTTTTAGATCATAGAGATAAGGAGAAGAGGGACCTGATCCTAGATCAGCATTCATACTCTGAAAACTTTGTGAATTGTGTTTGGTGTAGTAATGGCTGCTTACAGTAATGGCGTAATGGAGAGGATGGCTGCTGTTTTATTGGCTCTTAACCAACCGTGGTATTTTGTTTGTAACTTATTTTGTACATAATGTTGCTGCTACCGTCTCTTAATTAAGACCGAAAGGAGAGCTTCTGGACATCAGAACAGCGATAACTCACCTTGAATTGGACGAGGAATTTTTCTTTAATGAGTCCGACGGGAGGGATTTACTCCAGACCCCCGAACAGGCCCTCATCCCCGTCATTCGCCGGAGAAAGAAACTGAGACTTTGAGGAAGGAGATTGGGGTGCCTTGTGAGGATCAGGCGACGAGAGGCTAATCTGCCTTTGCCATCCGTACAGTTAGCCAATGTACAACCACTGGAAAATAAATGGGACGACTTGTCACGTTCCTGACCTTATTTTCCTTTGTTTAGCTGTGTTTAGTTGGTCAGGACGTGAGCTGGGTGGGCAGTCTATGTTGTTTGCTTCTATGTTTAGTTTCATTGTTAATTAGCCTTATATGGTTCTCAATCAGGGGCAGGTGTTTGACGTTTCCTCTGATTGAGAACCATATTAAGGTAGGCTGTTCACACCGTTTGTTTGTGTGTTGATTGTCTTCCGTGTCAGTGTTCGTACCACACGGGACTGTTTCGTTTTGTTTAGTCTGTACCTGTTCGTGCGTTCTTCGTTATATGTAAGTTCTCATGTTCAGGTCTGTTGACGTTGTTTGTTGTTTTGTATAGTTTGCTCAAGTGTATTTTCGTCTTCGTTATTATTAAATAAATCATGTATTCTCCACAAGCTGCGTTTTGGTCCGATCCATGCACCTCCTCAGACGAGGAGGAGAACAATAGTTACACGAACTAAAAGCACGTATATCCTACCAACGGGACATTAAAAACTGTCATATCTTATGTTTCACCGATTTGTGGCTGAAGTACGACATTAATAACATACAGCTGGCGGGTTATATGCTCTATCGGCAGGATAGAACAGCAGCCTCTGGTAATACAAGGGGTGGCGGTCATTGTATATTTGTCAACAACAGCTGGTGCACAATATCTAAGGAAGTCTCGAGGTTTTGCTCGCCCGAGGTAGAGTATCTCATGATAAGCTGTAGACCACACCATCTACCTAGAGAGTTTATCTGTATTTTTCGTAGCTGTCTACATACCACCACAGACCGATGCTGGCACTCAATGAGCTGTAAGCAAACAGGAAAACACTCACGCAGGGAACTTTAATGCAGGGAAACTCAAATCAGATTTACCTCATTTCTATCAGCATGTTAAATGTGAAACCAGAGGGGGAAAAAACTGTAGACCACCTTTACTGCATACACAGAGACACGTACTAAGCTCTCCCTCGCCCTCCATTTGGCAAATCTGACCATAATTATATCCTCCTAATTCCTGCTTACAAGCAAAAACTAAAGCAGGAAGCACCAGTGACTCGGTCAATAACAAAGTGGTCAGATGAAGCAGATGCGAAACTACTGGACTGTTTTGCTAGCACAGACTGGAATATGTTCCGGGATTCTTCCGATGGTATTGAGCAGAACACTACATCAGTCACTGGCTTCATCAATAAGTGCATTGATGATGTCGTCCCCACAGTGACTGTACGTACCCCAACCAGAAGCCATGGATTACAGGCAACATCAGCACTGAGCTAAAGGGTAGAGCTGCCGCTTTCAATGAGCGGGACTCTAACCCGGAAGGTTATAAGAAATCCCGCTATGCCCTCCGACGAACCATCAAACAGGCAAAGCATCAATACAGGACAATGATCGAATCGTACAACACCGGCTCTGATGCTCGTCGGATGTGGCAGGACTTGCAAACTATTACAGACTAAAAAGGAAAGCACAGCCAAGAGCTGCTCAGTGACATGAGCCTACCAGACGAGCTAAATCACTCGCTTCAAGGCAAATAACACTGAAACATGCATGAGAGCATCAGCTGTTCCAACTGTGTGATCACGCTCTCTGCAGCCGACGTGAGTAAGACCTTTAAACAGGTCAATATTCACAAGGACGCTGGGCCAGATGGATTACCAGGACGTGTACTGAGAGCAGGCGCTAACCAACTGGCAAGTGTCGTCACTGACATTTTCAACTTCTCCCTGTCTGAGTCTGAAATATCAGCATGTTTCAAGTAGACCACCATAGTCCCTGTGCCCAAGAACTCTAAGGTAAACTGCCTAAATGACTACCAACCCGTAGCACTCACGCTGTAACCATGAAGTGCTTTGAAAGTCTGGTCATGGCTCACATCAACATCATTATCCCAGAAACCCTAGACCCACTCCAATGTACATCCCGCCCCAACAGATCCACAGATTATGAAATCTATATTGCATTTCACAGTGCCCTTTCACACCTGGACAAAAGGAACAACTATGTGAGAATGCTATTCATTGACTACAGGGCAGCGTTCAACACCATAGTGGCCTCAAAGCTCATCACTAGCTAAGGACCCTGGGACTAAACACCTCCCTCTGCAACTGATCTTGGACTTCCTGACGGGCTGCCCCTGGTGGTAATGGTAGGTAACATCACATCTGCCATGCTGATCCTCAACACGGGGGCCCCTCAGGGTTGCGTGCTCAGTCCTCTCTTGTACTCCCTGTTCACTTATGACTGCACGGCCAGGCACGACTCCAACACCATCTTTAAGTTTGCCGATGACAGAACAGTGGTGGGCCTGATCACCGACAACGACGAGACAGCCTACAGGGAGGAGGTCAGAGACCTGACCGCGTGGTGCAAGGACAAAAACTTCTAAGCATAATCAAGACAAAGGAGATTATTGTGGACTACAGGAAAAGGAGAACCGAGCACGCCCCCATTCTCATCGACGGGGCTGTAGTGGAGCAGGTTGGCGTCCACATCACCAACAAACTAACATGGTCCAAGCACACCAAGACAGTCGTGAAGAAGGCACGACAAAACCTATTCCCCCTCAGGAGACACAAACGATTTGGCATGGGTCCTCAGATCCTCAAAAGGTTCTACAGGTGCACCATCGAGAGCATCCTGACGGGTTGCATCACTGCCTGGTAAGACAACTGCTCGGCCTCAGACCGCAAGGTACTACAGAGGGTAGTGCGTACAGCCACGCACATCACCGGAGCTAAGCTTTCTGCCATTCAGGACCTCTATACCAGGCGGTGTCAGAGGAAGGCCCAAAAAATTGTTAAATAGTCCAGCCACCCTAGTCATAGACTGTGCTCTCTGATACCACACGGCAAGCGGTACCAGAGCGCCAAATCTAGTTCTCAAAGGCTCCTTATCAACTTCTACTCCCATACCATAAGACTACTGAACAATTAATCAAATGGCTACCAGGACTATATGCATTGACCTCCCCTCCTTTATTTTACACTGCTGCTACTCAAATAGGAGCAAGGAAAACCGCTGGTTGGCTTGGCAAACAAGACAAACTGGCACAGAGAGACAGGAAACAAAGGGATATATACATTGGGGACAATAAGCGACACCTGGAGGGGGTGGAGACAATCTCAAGGACTAGTGAACAAGATCAGGGTGTGACAGTGTTATGTTTTTGTTTTTTTCATATTGTGGGGGCTGTTTTGTTAGACTTCTGTGCGGCATTTGACATTATCGATCATAGTCTGCTGCTGGAAATACGTATGTGTTATGGCTTTACAACCCCTGCTATACTGTGGATAAAGAGTTACCTGTCTAACAGAACACAGAGGGTGTTCTTTACTGGAAGCCTCTCCAACATAATCCAGGTAGAATCAGAAATGACCCAGGACAGCTGTCTAGGCCCATTACTTTTTTCAATCTTTAATAATGACATGTCACTGGCTTTGAGGAAAGCCAGTGTTTATACACTGCTCAAAAAAACAAAGGGAACACTTAAACAACACAATGTAACTCCAAGTCAATCACACTTCTGTGAAATCAAACTGTCCACTTAGAAAGCAACACTGATTGACAATAAATTTCACATGCTGTTGTGCAAATGGAATAGACAAAAGGTGGAAATTATAGGCAATTAGCAAGACACCCCCAAAAAAGGAGTGATTCTGCAGGTGGTGACCACAGACCACTTCTCAGTTCCTATGCTTCCTGGCTGATGTTTTGGTCACTTTTGAATGCTGGCGGTGCTCTCACTCTAGTGGTAGCATGAGACGGAGTCTACAACCCACACAAGTGGCTCAGGTAGTGCAGTTCATCCAGGATGGCACATCAATGCGAGCTGTGGCAAAAAGGTTTGCTGTGTCTGTCAGCGTAGTGTCCAGAGCATGGAGGCGCTACCAGGGGACAGGCCAGTACATCAGGAGACGTGGAGGAGGCCGTAGGAGGGCAACAACCCAGCAGCAGGACCGCTACAATTGCGCCCCTATGGGACTCCCAATCACTACCGGATGTGATACAGCCTAGATTCACACCAGGGACTGTGGTGACTCCTCTTGCACTGAGATGCAGCACTACTCGGAAGCCCAAGTGGCGGGAGAAGATTTGTCCAAACTTTTGACTGGTAGTCTATATGGGGCCACTTTCCCAGACACAGATTTAGCCTCGACTAAAAATCATTATCAGTGAAGAATCTCCATTGAAATGGTATTACTGAACAAAAATATAAATACAACATGCAACAATTTCTTGGATTTTACTGAGTTACAGTTCATATGAGGAAATCAGTCAATTGATAACAATTCATTATAGGCCCTAATTTATGGATTTCAAATGACATTTACACATCTGTGGGTCAGAGATACCTTCAAGAAACTGGGCCTCATAATGGGCCTTAGGATCTCGCCACGGTATTTTTGTGCATTCAAATTGCCATCAATAAAATGCAATTGTGTTCGTTGTCCGTACAGTGCCTTGCAAAAGTATTCATCCCCCTTGGCGGTTTTCCTATTTTGTTGCATTATAACCTGTAATTTAAATGGATTTTTATTTGGATTTCATGTAATGGACATATACAAAATCGTCCAAATTGGTGAAGTGAAAGGAAAAAAATTACTTGTTTCAACAAATTCAAAAAAAGAACAAATGAAAAAGTGGTGCATGCATATGTATTCAGCACCTTTGCTATGAAGCCCCTAAATAAGTTCTGGTGCAACCAATTACCTTCAGAAGTCACATAATTAGTTAAATAATGTACACCTGTGTGCAATCTAAGTGTCACATGATCTCAGTATATATACACCAGTTCTGAAAGGCCCCAGAATCTGCCACACCACTAAGCAAGGGGCACCACCACGCAAGCAGCACCATGAAGACCAAGGAGCTCTCCAAACAGGTCAGGGACAAAGTTGTGGAGAAGTACAGATAAGGGTTGGGTCATATAAAAATATCAGAAACTTTGAACATCCCATAGAGCACCATTAAAGCCATTATTAAAAAATGGAAAGACTATGGCACCACAACAAACCTGCCAAGAGAGGGCCACCCACAAACTCACGGACCAGGTAAGGAGGGCATTAATCAGAGAAGAAACAAAGAGACCAAAGATAATCCTGAAGAAGATGCAATGCTCCACAGCGGAGATTGGAGTATCTGTCCATAGGACCGCTTTTTAAGTCGTACACTCCACAGAGCTGGGCTTTACAGAAGAGTGGCCAGAAAAAAAGCCATTGCTTAAAAGTGTTTGCCAAAAGGCATGTGGGAGACTCCCCAAACATATGGAAGAAGGTACTCTGGTCAGATGAGACAAAATTTGAGCCTTTTGGCCATCAAGATAAACGCTATGTCTGGCGCAAACCAAACACCTCTTCCCTAAGTGAAGCATGGTATTGGCAGTGTCATGCTGTGGGGATGTTTTTATATCAGCAGGGACTGGGAAACTGGTCAGAATTGAACGAATGATGGATGGCGCTAAATACAGGGAAATTCTTGAGGAAACCTGTTTCAGTCTTCCAGGGATTTGAGACTGTCCTGCTGGTAGGTGAACCTCTGTCCCAATGACCCTAAGCAAACTGCTAAAGCAACACTCAAGTGGTTTAAGGGGAAACATTTAAATGTCTTGGAATGGCCTAGTCAAAGCCCAGACCTCAATCCAATTGAGAATCTGTGGTATGACTAAGATTGCTGTACACAAGTGAAACCCATCCGACTTGAAGGAGCTGGAGCAGTTTTGCCTTGAAGAATGGGCAAAAATCCCAGTGGCTCAATGTGCCAAACTTATAGAGACATACCCCAATAGACTTGCAGCTGTAATTGCTGCAAAAGGTGTCTCAACATAATATTGACTTTGGGAGGGTAAATAGTTATGCAGACTCAGGTTTTGTGTTTTCTTGTCTTATTTCTTGCATCTTCAAAGTGGTAGGCATGTTTTGTAAATCAAATGATAAGAACAAAAATCTATTTTAATTCCAGTTTGTAAGGCAACAAAATTTGAAAAATGCTAAGGAGGGTGAATACTTTTGCAAGCCACTGTAACTTATTCCTGCCCATACCAGAACCCCACCGCCACCATGGAGCACTCTGTTCACAACATTGACATCAGCAAACGACTCGCCATACACGTAGTCTGCGGTTGTGAGGCCAGTTGGACCAACTGAACAATTCTCTAAAATGACGTAGGAGGAGGCTTACGTTAGAGAAATTAACGTAAAATTCACTGGCAACAGCTCTGGTGGAATTTCCTGTAGTCAGTATGCAAATTGCACGCTCCCTCAACTTGAGACATTAGTGGCATTTTGTTGTGTGACAAAACTGCACAATTTAGAGTGGCCTTTTATTGTCCCCAGCACAAGGTGCACCTGTGTAATGATCCTGCTGTTTAATCAGCTTCTTGATATGCCACACCTGTCAGGTGGATTATCTTGGCAAAGGAGAACTGCTCACTAACAGGGATATATTTTTGTGTGTATGGAAAATTTCTGGGATCTTTTATTTCAGCTCATGAAACATGGGACCAACACATTACATGTTGCATTTATATTTTTGTTCAGTAGTTATATACTTTAGTCCAGGACTAGGCAAATTATGTGTTTTGGAAACTGGCCCTATATAAATAGAGCATCTCTGTTGAACATGTTTCATAGTCCAGGACTAGGCTTAATCTACTGTATGTCCAACAAACCAACCTATATTGTTTTACCCACATATATCATTCTTCATTGTTGCATCTGCTTATACATACAGGTTGCCCAGGTGTGTGGGCTGCATATTTCCTCTACCCAATCTCCGCTAACCAATAATAGCTCATCTGTCTCAGCTAATCTATCTGTGCTCCTGAGCGGCACAGTGGTCTAAGGCACTGCATTTCTGTGCAAGAGGTGTCAATACAGTCCCTGGTTGAAATCCAGGCTGTATCACATCTGGCTGTGATTGGGAGTCCCACAGGGCGGCGCACAATTGGCCCAGTGTCATCTGGGTTTGGCTGGGATAGGCCGTCATTGTAAATAAGAATTTGTTCCGAACTGACTTGCCAAGTAAAATAAAAATACATTCAAAAAATAGCTGCACCACTGCGTCAACCACACGGGCTAGCGTAGCCTAGATTCCTGTTTACACCCTCCATCAATAATTCACTGTATTCCTTTAGGATCCCTGCTATAACTCTCTTCTTCCCCACTAGCTCTCGTCTCTTTCGCTGCTATCTCAGATGAGGTGTTTTGGGGGAGGTAGAGTGGTTTTCTCGTTAATTATTTACTGACCCACCGATGTCTCTTGATTTGTTTTGGTTGTCTTGGCCTGTTGCTTTTCGTAAGGAAGGGACCCAATGCACAGAGGTTTGTAATGTGTTGGATAGTCAGGCCGCTTGTCTCGCCGAAGTTATAGTACCTCCCCAGTTGATCTGTGGGGAATGCATGTGCCTTCAGCTATGTTGGGCACACCCATAAGTGTTGAAAATATTAACGTGGGCACCATCCTGAGTGGTAAAAATACACAGATGTCAACACTGTACCACACCACTTTCTTTCCCAAATTATAGTCTACAGTATGTCTAACTTGATCCCTCGATATTGTGATAGTACAGTAGCTTTATCTTTTATAATTGACCATTTCCCAAGATGCCCCATTCATTTACAAACAAAATGTTAATGGTTCTCTATCTCTATTTCCCAGAATGCGCTTGAGGTCAGGGGCAGCTTCAAATCAATTTAGTGCCGGCTTGATTCAATCACTGTGGTCAGTGGTGGTCAACGGACACAAGAATACATTGACAGTGAGCGCTTTCTCACTTAGAGGTGAATACTTGTCAATAGAAGCCATCGTGTGGAGTTGTTCAATTGTGGCTGCCTATACATTGGCAATGAAGAGCTCTTTCAATTATGGTCAGTGCTTTGGTCAGGGCTGTATGAAGCCATTGTATAGAGTTTGGTGTGGGTAGCATGGAGGAATCCTATAGCAGTGTCAATGAAGGGTGTGCCTTGCTACACTAAAAAAGTGCTAGGTTAAAAGCTACCCAGTGATGGGTAAATAGTGGACAGAACACACTTTGGGTTATTTTTTAACTAGCCAGTTGGGTCACTGAGCTATGCACCACTGGGTCAGATCAGAAGACTGGAGGTGTGGCTTAGTAGGGGCGTGGCTTTCAGATTGTTCTTTTTGGCCACCTGTGAGATTAAATGTCATTCCGGTTAATCTGTTCTGTTGTATTGCCCACAAGTGTTATGGTTGGGTGCTGACACTTTTGTTTCCCCATTGGGGGCAGCTCTTCCCCCCCATTACTATTATTATGCCACATGTCTTCTGCAATTCGTTCTCCTCACTTTGTCTTTCTTAATCTCTTGCTCTCTCGCCTTCTCTCTAACGCCTTAAATCTCTCTCCTCATTAATATCATTCTGCCACCAGTTTCCATTATTAGGGTCTCTGATTTCTGGTTAACTATATTCCCCCCTTCTATCCCTCTTTTTCTGGTTTCCCCAAATCTTAAAACAATTTGTAAATTCATCCACCTGTTGCAGAAAGCGTTTATTTATTGCATATTACATTTTCAAAGTAACCATACATCAGAGTACAGCTTTGGGAAAAGGCCAACGTCTCTGAAAGGGCAAGCTCTCAACAATGTCTGGGTGAAACTGAACAGTTTCTTTCTATACTGTGTTTGGTTTGTAATGGTGAGAATGTGATAGACTGTCTGCCTACAGTGAGTTGGTGAGATTAATAGACAGATTCTGACCTAAGATCTGCGTCAAGGGTCAACTTCCCCCTACACCTACAGTAATATTGTGACATACCTGTGTTGGAGACGGAATTCTCCTGCTTGCATTTCCCTTTGGTGACTGATACATCATCGATGGCAATGTCGCCTTCGTAGCCCGATCCCCAAATGGCCTGAAACACCACCTGGACAGGGAAAGGGAAAAACAGACTTTAAAAAGAGAATAACTGGGCTTTCCATAGAAAATGAACTTCCACTTACATTGCCAATACCACCAAAGTATTATGCAAAATTGCTGGCAAGAATTACATAGACCTTACAAGTGATTTACCACTCAGAATAATGTTTTTTTTTTTTTTTAAGTTTTCTTTTACATTTTGTCACTTTCCAAAACCCTATCCTGACTTCTCTCTTTACAACAAAATGAAAAAGAGTGACAGAGTTTACTCTAAGGTCATGTTATGAAGCCATTTGAAAAAATAACAAACGTCCTAAAATAAAACGAGGCCAGATATTGTGGCGTAAGCAATGGGCAGTGGCTTATATACCCTGGCCACCTGTTAGGAAAAGTTTCAGTTCGGCTCTCCATCTTTACCCAGAAGACATTGGTTTTGATTGACAGCTTAATTACTGTGGAAAGTTGTAGCCCCAAACCCCATCGCACCGAGCTAATCAAAGATAGAGCGTATTCCATTTGGAGAAAAAAGGAAACCACAGCAACAAGGAGAGTACACTTTCACATAATAGCATTCACCTCAGACTGGTGGGTAATCCATTCTTAATTCTCTTAATGAGAAAACAAAACGGGGATACTGCATATCCATGGCGAATGATTGCGGCATATTGAGTGTGAGGCAATGTGCACTCATTGGCGTTAGTGTATACTCTGGCTCGTGTGTGTTAGAGTGCCTCGATATTTCTGTGCGTGTCCATTTTTAAACTAGCCATCGCTGTGAGTGTATGCTTCTTATGGTTGCATCCCTACAGGTTGCAATTAAGGCACCACAGGACAACCCCCGCCACGCGCACTCGTCCATATAAGGACAAAACGCCACACAGCCTCTTGGCCCACAGTTGACCAGGGGCTCATCAACTACCAGCACTCTGACCACTCTCTCTTTTTTTCCAATTTAGCAGAAAGGTGGACGTCGCGGCTATCTTGCTGCTATTCTCTAATTGAATCCCAGAATACACTCCTTTTGAACGAGGGACTCCTTTGAATAAATAAAGAATGCCTGGAGAGGAGGTTTTGACAGGGATGGAGGGAGTGAAGGGAGTGAGACTCTGATAGATGTGACTGGTCTACTCGTTTGCGAGGGATCTTCATTTGACTTGTCCGCGAGGGGGAAGAAGGACGGAGGGGTGGCTAGGCTAATTGGCCAAAGGGCCGTGGTGGGCGGACAGGTGGTGTCGAGGAAAAGAGCCCATTCACACAATGTCCAATTATACTCAATGGTATTAGTCACACCGCTATAAATGCACATGAACACACACACACACCTCACACACCTTTGTCCTTGTGTGTGTGCTTGTGTGTCTAGTTGGCCAGGTCTTGCTATTCATTTTTATTCATGTGTTCACTTCCATAGCTCTTTCGCGTAAATCCCCTCATCTAATAGGCAGAGGCCAACGCTTGCCGACAGTACAAGCCTGATTTATTATAGGGCAGACAAGCCTTACCAGGGGCTGTGAATAGACACACACAAACACATGCACGCACACACACAAGCACCAACACAAATAAACACACACCCACTATGTCTACGAGAGAGAGAGCAAGAGAGGTGAAACGGAGAAGATTGAGAGAGACATGAGTGTGAAGAGAGAGGGAGAGGATTGAGATGGAAGAGAAATAGAGAGATGGAAAGAGAGTTGCCAGGGCCCCATGAATTAAACAGCTATAAAGCTGTGTGTGCGTGTGTGTGCATGTGTGTTTGTGCACGTTTGTATGCCTTTGTCTATGTGGTGTGTGGTTGTTATTGATGTGTGTGGTTTATATTTGTAAAGATTGGGGTATCTGTGTGAGATTTTGAAGCTTGTGTAAACATCTGTAAGTGGGGCTGTGTGCGTGTCTGTCTAAATTACTATGCTCTCACTTTGTTTTCTCCTGCTGGAGGGGATACATGTGTAGCAGTAGAACAGGGCTGTCCCTAAAGTCTGGCTCAGCTCCCTATGACACACACCCACAGGTGCACACACACACACACAGGCTTGTGTGCATGCAGATACATGCACACTTTGCACACGCGCATGCACAGGAAATGTGCAAGTGTTGGTGTTAAGGTAAAAAGTGTTGTGAGTGTTATAACTGAGTGTTGATTCCAGTGGGGTTAACACCAGTGGGATTAACATTTTCACCACGCGGCGACGAAAATAAGTGTTATTTTATTCACAGTGGGATCAACACTGCGTGGCTTTGTTGTATTTCAGTTAACTCTCTCAGAGTGAAAAAGACATGAGAGGGTGCTCATTATCATTCCTCCCTGAATGCTGTGTTGCAGGTTGAGTTTTAGAATGTTCTAGTATCGACGTTTCTGCATGCACATTGATTCATTGATTATACTATACAAAAGGTACAACTTTTCTAAACTAATCCAATCTGTAATAGTGAAGGGTTCGGGAACGACCAGCTCTTTTTGAACGCATCTTTTTGATGAACGTCAGGAACCGAATCCCATCAGTGAAAGACCCTTACATTTGGATACTGCTACCACTGCTTTTTGAGCTCAAAACAAGGCGTTTTCTGCAGATAAGTTACAAAATAATTCTCTAAAGAGGGTGAATTCTCACTGCAGAAACAATAAATAACATGGAGAGTGCGTCTGGACCGTACTGATTTTTTTTCATTGCGTAAAAAAAAAAGAAGGCATTATCATTGTTAGTGTCTAATAATTTGGCCAGGTCAAAATGTATTTGAACAACGTTTCACGATCTGCCTACCTTTTGGGATATACATTGGTTCTAGGTCGATTTTGAAGCATCATTAACTAAGAGCTGTTTGGGAGCCACTCTTTTACGTGAATGTAGCAAAATGAGTCGGCTCACAGAAAAGACTCGGAATTCTCATCACTAATCTGTAAGGGGTTGGACTTATTGCATCTTTTACAGAGATGGTTGTTCCAGTTTAGATGGTTTAGGTAGTATTGTTTGTCAAGTCCTTGATAAATGATTCCCAATGTTTGATATTGTTAGTAGTTGATGTTCTTCTTTAATAACACCGACCACACAGCAAATCAGGGGGAAGAAAATTGGTTTATTCAAATAGGACAAATCACTCCTCTGCCCTCAGTGATGCTCTCCAGTGATTCTCTCCACAGAACAAAGGGACAGGATGTAGTTTATAACCCGGCCCTAGCCTGTGGTTTACCAATTAGAATTTCTTGCAACAAAACTGGGCCAATGGCCAAATAAAAATAAATAATTCTCTCTACAATTATTCTGACATTTCACATTCTTAAAATAAAGTGGTGATCCTAACTGACCTAAGACAGGGAATTTTTAACTAGAATTAAATGTCAGGAATTGTGAAACACTGAGTTTAAATGGATTTGGCTAAGGTGTATGTAAACTTCCGACTTCAACTGTACATATGAGATGAGTGATGCAAGATATGTAAAGTGACTAGTGTACCATTTATTAAAGTGGCCAATCATTTTAAGTCTGTGTATATAGGCTGCAGCCTCTCTGTGCTAGTGATGGCTATTTAACAGTCTGATGGCCATTTAGATATAAGCTGTTTTTCAGTCTCTCTGTCCCAGAGCCCTCACCTCCTCTCTGTAGGCTGTCTCGTCATTGTTGGTAATCAAGCCCACTACTGTTGTGTCGTCTGCAAACTTGATGATTGAGTTGGCGGCGTGCTTGGCCATGCAGTCGTGGGTGAACAAGCAGTACAGGAGAGGGCTGAGAACGCACCCTTGTGGGGCCCCAGTGTAGAGGATCAGCGAAGTGGAGGTGTTGTTTCCTACCTTCACCACCTGGGGTGGCCCCTCAGGAAGTCCAGGACCAAGTTGCACAGGGCGGGGTTCGGACGCAGGGCCTCGAGCTTAAATATGAACTTGGAGGGTAATATAGTGTTGAATGCTGAGCTATAGTCAATGAGCAGCATTCTTACATAGGTATTCCTCTTGTCCAGATGAGATAGGGATTGCATCGTCTGTGGACATATTGGGGCGGTAAGCAAATTGAAGTGGGTCTAGGGTGACAGGTAAGATGGAGGTGATATGATCCTTGACTGGTCTCTCATTTAGTTCAGTTACCTTTGTATTCTTGGGTACAGGAACAATGATGGGGACAGCAGACTGGGATAGGGAGAGACTGAATATGTCCGTAAACACACCAGCCAGCTGGTCTGCACATGCTCTGAGGACGCGGCTAGGGGTGCC
Organism: Salvelinus fontinalis; assembly: GCF_029448725.1. Lineage (NCBI taxonomy): Eukaryota > Metazoa > Chordata > Actinopteri > Salmoniformes > Salmonidae > Salvelinus > Salvelinus fontinalis. The sequence continues at coordinate 5,713,302 of NC_074680.1, read as the reverse complement.
TTCTGGGCCCGCAGCCTTGCTAGGGTTAACACGTTTAAATGTCTTACTCACGTCGGCCACGGAGAAGGATAACCCACAGTCCTTGGTAGCGGGCCGCGTCATTGGCACTGTGTTATCCTCAAAGTGGGCAGAGAAGTTGTTTAGCTTGTCCGGAAGCAAGACGTCGGTGTTCGCGACATGGCTAGTTTTTCTTTTGTAGTCCGTGATTGTCTGTAGACCCTGCCACATACGTCTCATGTCTGAGCCGGTGAATTGCAACTCAACTTTGTCTCTATACTGACGTTTTGCCTGTTTGATTGTCTTGCGGAAGGAATGACTACTTTGTTTGTATTCTGCCATATTCCAACTAGCAGGTTGCTGACTGGCAAACCAATATGTGCATGTTCCTCTACTGTAAATACACACATTCAAACACGTGTGTACCTATACATAAGAGCTGTATATCCAAACTCTTACAATGACCCAGATAAGACACAGATGTACACACACACACATACACACACAAACACACACGCGCGTGCTATATAGACTTGACTCAGCACAAACAGGGGACCTGGGGAGATGAGATGGAGCCCTGAGCGGTAATCACTGCACACTACACACACCGCTGAGTCAGCGGTTCAGCACGCCTGACCTCCATAGGGATGAGTGGGAGTAAAGTGCAACTGAGGCTTCTGTGGAGCCGAGTGGACCTCCATAGCGTGCCAACCAGGAATATCAGGCTTACTCATGACCAGGGATGTGCAGGACGACTGCATTTGGTAAAATATATTAAAATTTTTGCAAATCTTTGCTATTTGTTTTTGTTTACAAATCACTTTATTTTGTGCAATAAAGCACTGAACATTCTGTGGATTACCCATTCTCATCATAAATCATCGGCGTCCTGTAAAAACCAGAGACAATCCGGACTATCCAAATAAAGTGTGAGCAAACCTTGTGTCAGAATTGTTTTTGATTTCATTTTTTACATTAGTAGTCATCCCCCTACAATGTGCTGTGAAAGTTTCTCGACTCTCAAGTTCGAAAAAACGTTCAAATGAACGTTTTTCCAGAATGCCGATTGAATCTAAAGCAGCCATTGGAATATTTTGTCAAGGTACATTTTTGTCCGGGCATGCTCGTGGACGGCCTTACCTGGAAGGGTCCGCTGGGGTTGACAATGATGTTAGCCTGGTTCCAGTCAGGACCCTGGTTCCCAATCAGGCTCCAGACCTTAGTGTCCACAGAGGCGATGCTCTTCACCCTCAGCCACACGTCCAGGGTACCTACATTTTGGGGTAGAGAGGGGAGAACAGAGCTTATTGAGAGGCTTTGGAGGGGGGTTTGAGTGTGTGTGTGTGAGGGGTCTTGTTCTTCTATCCTTGTGGGGACATTTCCCACATCCCCACGAGGACAAAAGCTATCTTAAAATTAGGAGTTAGGGAAAGGGTTACAATTAGGGTTAGGGGTTAGGGAAAATAGGAAAAAAAAGGCTAGAAAAATGAAGCGCGTGTGTGTGTTCAGTTTCTGTCTATTTTTTACTGTTGTGTTTTATACCACAATCTAAGTTTATTAGATGTAAGTTTATTAGAAGTTAATTTTCCTTTTCTGCTGAGAGCACTTTCCTTTGTTTTCTGCGCCTTTCCTAGATTTGAGACTGAATAATATATTGGGTTCTCTTAAGCACAAGTAGTAGCGGTAATTCAATGCATACGTTAGGTTGGCTGTCTCCCTGGCTTAATGCTCCCCACCCGCTTCACAGGAGAGCCATTTGAACGTAACCTTTTTTTAATCAAAATGATTTTCTTCTTCTGAAATGCCATCTTTCATGTGCCTTAATAACAAACTTGTATGCCGTCTGTAAATACGAATACAATTGTACAATTACGAACTTAGCACCCGATGTCACAGGAAGGCCAAAAAGATAATCAAGGACAACAACCTGCCTGTTCACACAACTACCATCCAGAAGGCGAGTTCAGTACAAGTGCATCAAAGCCGAGACACTGTAAAACAGCTTGTGAGAGGCTGCTGCCTACATTGAGACCCAATCACTGGCCACTTTAATAAATTGATCACTAGTCACTTTACACAATGCCATTTTAATAATGTTTACCTAACTTACATTACTCACGTCATATGTATATACTGTATTTTATACCGGTTGGGATGGTGTTCTTCGGCTTGCAAGCCTCCTCCTTTTTCCTCCAAACATAACGATGGTCATTATGGCCAAACAGTTCTATTTTTGTTTCATCAGACCAGAGGACATTTCTCCAAAAAGTACAATATTTGTCCCCATATGAAGTTGCAAACCGTAGTCTGGCTTTTGGAGGTCTGGTTTTGGAGCAGTGGCTTCTTCCTTGCTGAGCGGACTTTCAGGTTATATCCATATAGGACTGGTTTTACTGTGGATATAAATAGTTTTGTACCTGTTTCCTCCAGCATCTTCACAAGGTCCTTTGCTGTTGTTCTGGGATTGATTTGCACTTTTCGCACCAAAGTACGTTCATCTCTAGGAGACAGAACGCGTCTACTTCCTGAGCGGTAGACAGCTGCGTGGTCCCATGGTGTTTATACCTGCGTACTATTGTTTGTAAAGATGAACGTGGTACCTTCAGGCATTTGGAAATTGCTCCCAACAATGATGTCAAGCAAAGAGGCACTGAGTTTGAAGGTAGGCCTTGAAATACATCCACAGGTAGATCTCAAATGATGTCAATTAGCCTATTAGAAGCTTCTAAAGCCATGACATCATTTTCTGCAATTCTCCAAGCTGTTTAAAGGCACAGTCAACTTCGTGTAACTTCAGACCCACTGGAATTTGTCTGTAAATAATTGTTGGAAAAATGACTTGTGTCATGCACAAAGTTGATGTCCTAACCGACTTGCCAAAAACAATAGTTTGTTAACAAGACATTTGTGGAGTGGTTGAAAAACGAGTTTTAATGACTCCAACCTAAGTGTATGTAAACTTCCGACTTCAACTGTATAGCCTCGCTACTGTTATTGTACTGCTGCTCTTTAATTATTTTTAATAAAACATTTTAATTACTCTATATTTTATTTAACACTTCTTTTTCTTAACTGCATTGTTGGTGAAGGGCTTGTAAGTAAGCATTTCACTGTAAGGTATCTCCGTGATCGACGAGAGTAAGACATTTAAGCGTGTTAACCCTCTCAAAGCTGCCGGCCCAAACTGCATCCCTAGCCGCGTCTTCAGAGCATGCGCAGACCAGCTGGCTGGAGTGTTTACAGACATGTTCAATCTCTCCCTATCCCAGTCTACTGTCCCCACATGCTTCAAGATGGCCACCATTGTTCCTGTACCCAAGAAAGCAAAGGTAACTGAACTAAATGACTATTGCCCCGTAGCACTCACTTCTGACATCATGAAGTACTTTGAGAGACTAGTCAAGGATCATATCACCTCTATTTTACCTGACACCCTAGACCCACATCAATTTGCTTACCTCCCCAATAGATTCACAGACGATGCAATCGCCATCGCATTGCACGCTGCCCTAGCCCATCTGGACAAGAGAAATACCTATGTAAGAATGCTGTTCATTGACTATAGGTCAGCATAGTACCTTCCAAGCTCATCATTAAGCTTGGGGCCCTGGGTCTGAACCCCGCCCTGTGGAACTGGGTCCTGGACTTCCTGACGGGCCGCCCCTAGGTGGTGAAGGTAGGAAGCAAGAGCTTCACTTTGCTGATCCTCAACAATGGGGCCCCACAAGGGTGTGTGCTCAGCCCCCTTCTGTACTCCCTGTCCACCCATGACTGCGTGGCCACGTACGCCTCCAACTCAATCATCAACTTTGCAGAAGACACAACAGTAGTAGGCTTGATTACCAAAAATGACGAGACAGCCTAAAGGGAGGAGGTGAGGGCCATAGGAGTGTGGTGTCAGGAAATTAACCTTTCATGCAACGTCAACAAAACAAAGGAGCTGATCGTGGATTTAAGGAAATAGGGGAGGGAGCACCCCCCTATCCACATCGATGGGACCGCAGTGGAGAAGGTGGAAAGCTTCAAGTTCCTCGGCGTACAAACTGAAATGGTCCACCCACACAGACGGTGTGGTGAAAAAGGCGCAACAGCGCCTCTTCAACCTCAGGAAGCTGAAGAACTTTGGCTTGGCACCTAAAACCCTCACACATTTTACAGATTGAGAGCATCCTGTCAGGCTGTATCACCACCTGGTACGGCAACTGCACCGCCCGAGCTAGAAACACAAGCTTTTCTCCACACACGCAAAAACATCTGCTAAACACATGTATGTGACCAATACAATTTGATTTTGTGTGTAAATGGATGAGAAAAATGGCTGTATTTACTTAAATTAGTTAAGAGAATATAATGTAACCATTGGTGTATAAAAATTTGATTTAGGGTGATGTCACCCTGTCTTTGTAATAATCCCGCCTCCTGAATCCAAGTATTTGACGTGGAGGAGGGGACCAGTAACTTTATGATCAAACTTTATCAATGTAGAAGCAACATGTTTCATACTTTGGTCATCATACTTTGATCTGGTTTTATCCAAATATCGTCACATTTCATGAAAAACATGATTTATGACTGTTGAACCCCTCCCATGGTGGTTGGTTGTTGGAGTGTGTCTGAAAACCAAGTGTGACTTAGCATATTCATTGGTTAACTTTGACCTATCCTGGCATGTTGGTCTGATGAGTGTCTGATTGACAACTCCATTAGAACTGAGATCCTCATCTCAGTCATTTCTGTGGTAGTCTACATTCTGATTATCTACCCTTTTCCCAAAGTGTGCACTCATTCACTCCCCCCTTATGGATTTAAAGGGACAGAAAAATCCAAGGACCGGTAAGGACCAATCTAATGCATGGGGTGAGTGAATGAGTACACACTTTTGGAGAAGTGTAGAGACTTGGACTGAGTCTCTGCAGTTCAATTTAGTACTCGCTCACTCACTGGCTGAATCCCAGTGGCTGAATCTCAAATCTCTCCCTAATCAACTCATCATCAAGCTTTGATTATTTAAATCAGCTGTCTACTGCAAGGGTCAAACCAAAACTTCCACCCAGGGGGGACCCAGGACTGAGTGGTGTAGGGGCTAATTAGCCCTGGGTTTCGTAAACTCGGTCCTCGCGATTCCAAGGGGTGCACGTTTTGTCTTTTTGCCCTAGCACTACACAGCTGATTGAAATAATCAACTAATCATCAAGCTTTGATCATTTCAATCAGCTGTGTAGTGTCAGGGGAAAAAAACTATACATGCACCCCTTGGGGTGCAGAGGACCGAGTTTGGGAGACGCTGAATTAGACCCTTCGACAACCACTTTGGCCAAAGCCGGCAAGGCTGCAGGCGTCAGAGCGAAGTGCTATCCCGACACGCACCGCGGTATGTTTGGCCCATTTGATTAAAGAAGTATGGAGAGGCGTGCCTAATTATATGTCACATGCATTTGTTTAATTTTGAGACTTTTGTAACAGATGAGCCATATATTCCTTGTATCATATTGAGACATATGTAAGAGACGAAATAACCCCCAAATGAAATGTTTAACTGTTACTGAGGTTTATATCTTGTAAAACAACAGGGGGATTTGTTAGTTTGAATTTCATGTTCATTTAATTATTATTTAAAAGTGGAACATCATTCAAGTCACGAGTGTGTCCCATAGTTGATGGGTTTATTGATCCCCTCGCCACTCTCTGGAAGTTACCCTCTGAGTTTCGTCAGCAACACGTGACAATGGAGGGCCCTCTGAGCGACTTGGTAGAGGAGAGGGGGGGGTTTAGGATTCACAGACTCACTCACTGCTTCCCTCTATCAGGTTTCAGATAAGACCCAAGTGCAGACTGTGTTGAAGTAACAATGTTTATTGCAACAACAGCGGCCGGCAAACGATAATCCAGAGTAGTGGGGCAAAGGTACGGGACGGCAGGCAGGCTCAGGGTCAGGTCAGGCAGAGGTCGGTAATCCAGAGTAGGGGCAAAGGCACAGGACGGCAGGCAGGCTCAGAGTCAGGACAGGCAATGGTCAAAACCAGGAGGACGAGAAAAAGAGAGACTGGGGAAAAGCAGGAGCTTAGACAAAACGCTGGTTGACTTGAACAAACAAGACAAACTGGCCCAGACAGACAGAAAACACAGGTATAAATACCCAGGGGATAAGTGGGTAAGATGGGTGACTTCTACACTGTGCTTCTACACTTGCATTGCTTGCTGTTTGGGGTTTTAGGCTGGGTTTCTGTACAGCACTTTGAGATATCAACTGATGTACGAAGGGCTATATAAATAAATTTGATTTGATTTTGATTTGACTTCGAGGGGGGTGGAGACAGGTAAAACAAATCAGGCCGTGACACCCTCACTCACTCATCCTCTATCTGTCTTTCTCCCTCTATCCTGTCCTCACTCTCCCTCTTAATTACCCATAAGCCATGTTTCTGTGTCTCCCGCCCCCTCATTTTCCCTCTTTGGACTCAGCGGCAGCATTAAACAACATTTAATGAGCTTTGGATCCATAAAAAAAATTGTACGGGTCTGGTTAGCCCAGAGAGAGAGAAAGAGGGACAGCAGCAGGACTGCCGAGGAATCATCAATGTTTATCACTTTTTGTTAACTTCTCTAGGATAGGTAGGACGATAGCGTCCCACTTGGCCAAAATCCAGAAGAAATGTAGCGCGCCAATTTGAAATATATTACTATAAAAATCAATCTTTCATGAAATCACACATGAAAGACACCAAATTAAAGCTACACATGTTGTGAATACAGCCAACATGTCTGATTTCAAAAAGGATTTTCGGGGAAAGCACACCAAACAATTATGTTAGCTCAGTACATAGCCACAGAAAAACACAGACATTTTCCCAGCAAAAGTAGTAGAGTAGTAACAAAAACCATTAAAAATAATTAATCACTAATCTTTGAACATCTTCATCAGATGACACTCATGACATCATGTTACACAATACATTTATGTTTTGTTCGATAATGTGCATATTTATATCCACAAATCTCGGTTTACATTGGCGCCATGTTCAGAAATGCCTCCAATATCCGGAGTAATTACAGAGAGCCACGTCAAATAACAGAAATACTCATCATAAACTTTGATGAAAGATACATGTTTTACATATAATTAAAGATACACTTGTTCCTAATGCAACCGCTGTGTCAGATTTAAAAAAAACTTTACGTAAAAAGCACGCCATGCAATAATCTGAGACAGTGCTCAGATGTAACAACATTTTTCTGCCATGTTGGAGTCAACAGAAATACGAAATTACATCATAAATATTCCCTTACCTTTGATTATCTTCATCAGAATGCAGTGCCAGGAATCCTAGTTCCACAATAAATTGTTGTTTTGTTCGATAATGTCCATTACTTATGTCCAATTAGCTAATTTTGCTAGCATGTGTAGTACATGTGTCCAAATGCTCGCGCAGATGCAGGCAAACGTGGGACGAAAACTTCAAAAAGTTATATTCCAGGTCGAATAAACTGGTCAAACTTAGTAGAGAATCAATCTTCAGGATGTTGTTCAGGATCATTTATATCCAATAAGGTTCCAACCGGAGAATTCTTTTCAGTCTCTATTTTTTTTTTTTTTTTTTTTTTTTCACCTTTATTTAACCAGGTAGGCTAGTTGAGAACAAGTTCTCATTTGCAACTGCGACCTGGCCAAGATAAAGCATAGCAGTGTGAACAGACACAACACAGAGTTACACATGGAGTAAATAAGTAATGGAACGCAAGACGATATAATGAGGAAGGCGCGTGACCAAGAACTGGCACTCTGCCAGACCACTGACTCATTCCCCTCCCATCCGGTCCCACAACACAGCATAAGCTTCATTCCACGTTCTACTGACTGTTGACATCTAGTGGAAGGTGTATGAAGTGCAAACAGATCCATATATTACAGGGCATTGAATAGGCGATGACTTTAACAACGACCACTCTCAGAATTTTGACTTCCTGTTTGGATTTTTTCTCAGGATTTTGCCTGCCATATGAGTTCTTTTATACTCACAGACATCATTCAAACAGTTTTAGACTTCAGAGTGTTTTCTATCCAATAGTAATAATAATATGCATATATTAGCGTGTGGGACAGAGTAGGAGGCAGTTCACTATGGGCACGAAATTCATCCAAAAGTGAAAATGCTGCCTCCTATACCAAAGAAGTTAACTTCTACTTGGTCACCATCCCGGATCCGGGAGCATCCTCATCAGTAAAAAAGCTGACTAGCATAGTGCCACAAGTAAATACTAGCATATAAATATCATGAAATCACAAGTCCAAGACACAAAATGAAAGATACACATCTTGTGAATCCAGCCATCATTTCCGATTTTTAAAATGTTTTACAGTGAAAACACAATATGTATTTCTATTAGCTAACCACAATAGCAAAAGACTCAACCGCATATTTTCACAATTTTTTTACCGCATAGGTAGCTATCACAGAACCGACCAAATAGAGATATAATTAGTCACTAACCAAGAAACAACTTCATCAGATGACAGTCTTATTACATGTTACACAATACATTTATGTTTTGTTCAAAAAATTTGCATATTTGAGGTATAAACCACAGTTTTACATTGCAGCTACAATCAAAAATATAACCAAAGCAGCTAGAATAATTACAGAGAGCAACGTGAGATACCTAAATACTCATCATAAAACATTTATGAAAAATACATGGTGTACAGCAAATGAAAGATAAACATCTTGTGAATCCAGCCAATATTTAAGATTTTTTAAGTGTTTTACAGCGAAAACACAATATAGCATTATATTAGCTTACTACAATAGCCTACCACACTACCGCATTCATTCATCAAGGCACGTTAGCGATAGCAATAGGCACGTTAGCGATAGCGAATAAACCAGCAAAAGATATATAATTTTTGACTAACCTTGATAAGCTTTATCAGATGACAGTACTATAACATCAGGTTATACATACACTTATGTTTTGTTCGAAAATGTGCATATTTAGAGCTGAAATCAGTGGTTATACATTGTGCTAAAGTAGCACCTTTTTCACAGAATGTGCGGATATTTTTATGACACTCAAACTATTCTGACCAAATAACTATACATAAACGTTACTAAAAAATACATGTTGTATAGGAAATGATAGATACACTAGGTCTTAAAACCTTTTCTCAATAGGGGGTGCTGTTTTCACTTTGTAATAATTTCGTTCCCAAATTAAACTGCCTTGTACTCAATTCTTGCTCGTACAATATGCATATTATTATTACTATTGGATAGAAAACACTCTCTAGTTTCTAAAACCGTTTGAATTATATCTGTGAGTAAGACAGAACTCGAGTTGGAGCGATTTTCCTATGAGGATGTGAGAATGCTGAAATCTGCAGGCTGTTCTGAGGTCGGTTTATTAATTTGCATGTATTCTATTGGTTGAGATGCACTGCATACGCCTTCCCCTGGATGTCAGCGAATAGTGAGAATTGGAATGGAGTTGCTAGGCAGATCTGAGGGCTTATAAATGGGCTGGCAACGTGGGGTCCTCCCTTTCTTCTCTTCGCCATGACGCAAAAAGGACCTCAGGATGTCGTTCTAGAAAGCTCCCGTTATAGCCCTTAGATATATCCGGCTCTGTTTTTATTCGATATAGGTGTTAAAGACATCATAATGTTGTTATTTTAAACCGAGTTATATCAGTTTATATCAGTATATTGCAATTTTCGGGTATTTATTTGTGCTGCGTTCTAGGGAGTTGGGCACGTCTTGCCCACATGGCTAATGTTTACTGCTAATTCCAAAGTTGAAGGCGACAATCTACAACCGAGCAACGATTCGTTTGGAAAAAGGACAACTTGCCCAAGATTCTGATGGGAGCTCATCAAAAAGTAAGAACTATTTATGATGTTAATTCGTTGTTCTGTTGAAAAATGTAAAACTCATATTCCGCCATTAACCTGTTATGGTTGCACGCTGAATATTGAAAAAACTGGAAAATGTGTGCACATTTTCAAACGGCCTCCTAAGAAACTTTTTATTTTCCAATATGCATATATTTACTACTGTTGGATAGATAACAGTCTGTAGTTTCTAAAAAGGTTTGAATTGTTTCTCTAAGTCGAACAGAAATATTTTTACAGCCATTTTCCCAGACGAATTGAGTTTCCCAAAATGCGATGTGTCTCTTTAAGACCTTCTCTATAAAAGGCCATTTGACTTGTGACCATAGGGACACGTCAGAGGCGTTCGTCAGACTGTAATGCGGAAGTGAGAATTGAAAGGAGTCGAATATCTCGTCCCTGGACTGAATAACACAACTTCTTGTGAGACCTGCGCAGTTAAAATAAAAATCCGGGCGCGAAGGATAATTTGATCTCGGCTTCTGGAACAAGGTAGATAACGTTGAATATGATGCCTGACTACGATATTATTTGGTACATGTCACAAAATCATCCTAAAGTATGTTTTTTCAATATACTTTAATTATATTATTGCAATTTATTCTGGACTTTAGATGTGAAACGACGGAAGAATTTTTTGAAGAAAAGCTTTCTAGCGCAGCAATGCTATCGTGCTAGCTAACCAAAGAGGGAAATAATTCGTTCTGGAACCCAACTAAAGACTCTACTGGACATTGGACCCCGTTACAACATTCTGATGGAGTACCAAGAAAGATAAGACCCAATTTGGGATGCTTTTTCATATATATGTCGAACTGTTGAATGCTAACTCTGCTAACTGTGCTAGGCTAGCGCTTGACTAGAATCAATGCTGCCTTATGCTAGCTTATGATGTTAGCTAATATAACGATATATTGTGTTTTCGCTGTAAAACACTTCAAAAATCGGAAATGTTGTCTGTATTCACAAGATATCTGTCTTTCATTAGTTATCCACCATATGTTTTTCTGAAATGTTTTATGAGGTGTAATTAGTAGCCGACGTTGGTGTATGTATTTTCTCTGGCTACTCCCGGCTGGATTCAGACTGTAGCTATGTATTAGCATTTTTGGGTAGCATCAATGTAAAACTGATTTATAGCTAAAATATGCACTTTTTATGAACAAAACATAGATTTATTGTGTAACATGTTATATGACTGTCATCTGAGGTCGTTTTTTCTGGGCTCTTTAGGTTGGTTTTAGTTTATTTCGGTTGGTTGTGCATGCTACTTCAATCATAATTCATACTTCATAATCATAATTCATACGTGTCTGTCCACTTTTGTATTTGGTGGTGAGCTAACATAAATATATGTGGTGTTTTCTCTGTAAAACATTTAAAAAAATCGGACATGTTGGCTGGATTGACAAGATGTTTATCTTTCAAATGCTGTATTGGACTTGTTAATGTGTAAAAGTTAAATATTTAAAAAAAATAGATTTTGAATTTCGCGCCCTGCAGGGGTGTCATTTTCGGTCCGAGGTCGGGCTTGCACCCCAAACAGGTTAATTTCGGTGCGGTCTCGCTTTAACGCACGCTGTATGTCGTACCGTTAATTTTAAAAATCTAACACAGCGATTGCATTAAGAACTAATGTATCTTTCATTTGCTGTCCAACCTGTATTTTTTAGTCAAGTTTAGGATTAGTTACTGATTAGATTAGGTGCCTCTCCCAAGATTTCTCCCGACATATTGTTGGCAGCTTGGCTACTTTTCTCATTGTATAACCACGATTTGTGCCGCTGAATATGCACATTTTCGAATAAACTCTCTATATATTGTGTAATATGATGTTATAGGACTGTCATCTGAAGAAGTTTGAGAAGGTTAGTGAAAAAATGTATATATTTTGCTGGTTTATTGGTTATCGCTATTGTTGGCCTGAATCAATGCTGTTGTGTGGTTGGTTATTGTAGAAAGCTAATATAATGCTATATTGTGTGTTTTGCTGTAAAACACTTAAAAAATCTGAAATATTGTCTGGATTCACAAGATCTTTGTCTTTCATTTGTTGTACGCTGTGTATTTTTCATAAATGTTTTATGATGAGTATTTAGGTAATACACGATGGTCTCTGTAGTTATTCTAGTTGCTTTGGTGAGAGTTGTGATGGTGGCTGCAATGGTAAACTATGATTTATACCTGAAATATGCACATTTTTCAAACAAAACATATGCTATACAATAAATATGTTATCAGACTGTCATCTGATGAAGTTGTTTCTTGGTTAGTGGCTATTTATATCTTTATTTGGTCGAAATTGTGATAGCTACCTATGCAGGAAAAAAATGGTGGGAGAAAAAAGTTGTGTCTTACTATCGTGGTTAGCTAATAGATTTACATATTGTGTCTTCCCTGTAAAACATTTTAAAAATCAGAAATGATGGCTGGATTCACAAGATGTGTATCTTTCATCTGGTGTCTTGGACTTGGGATTTAATGCAACCGCTGTGTTAGATTTTTTTTAAATAACTTTAGTACGGCATACAGCTTACGTTATAGTGAGACAGCGCCCGCCAAAACGCTGGATAATAGGACTAAACATTTTCCACAGAAATACGAAATAACATCATAAATGGTTCCTACTTTTGCTGAGCTTCCATCAGAATCTTGTACAAGGAGTCCTTTGTCCAGAATAAATCGTTGTTTTGTTTTAGAATGTCCTCTTCGCCTGTCGAATTAGCAATCATAGCTAGCCATGTGGCGCAAACGTGCCCAACTTCACTTGACGCAAAGAAAAGAAAATTCCAAAACTCGCAATAAACGTTCAATAAACTGATACAACTCGGTTGAAAAAAACTACTTTATGATGTTTTTATCACATCTATCAAATAAAATCAGAGCCGGAGATATCTAACGTGTATACCGAAAGCTTTTCAGAAGTCAATCTGGGGTTCCTTCTCGCGCCTTCGAAGACAATGAAATTTCCAGTCACCTCATTCCAAAAGCTCTTGTTCGGCCTCAGATCAAGCTAGACACCCCATTCCACCTCCCACTGCCTGTTGACATCTAGTGGAAGGCGTATGAAGTGCATGTATAGCCATAGATTTCAGGCAAATTAACAGGAAGGCCCTGGAACAGAGCCTCGATTTCAGATTTTTCACTTCCTGTCAGGAAGTTTGCTGCAAAATGAGTTCTGTTTTACTCACAGATATAATTCAAACGGTTTTAGAAACTTGAGAGTGTTTTCTTTCCAATAATAATATGCATATTGTACGAGCTAGAATAGAGTACGAGGCAGTTTAATTTGGGCACGATTTTTTACAAAGTGAAAATAGCGCCCCCCTATTGAGAGAAGTTAACCTCCAACGCCTACCAAACCCGGATCCGGGAGCACCCCATCACAAAAGCTGACTAGCATAGCCTAGCCTAAAGCCACAGGGATATCATATAATAAAATGTTCATGAAATCACAAGTCCAAGACACCAAATGAAAGATACACATCTTGTGAATAAAGCCATCATTTCTGATTTTTAAAATGTTTTACAGGGAAGACACAATATGTAAATCTATTAGCTAACCACGTTAGCAAAAGACACCACTCCCATACTCCACAATTTTTTACTCCATCACCAGCTATCACAAATTCGACCAAATAAAGATATAAATAGCCACTAACCAAGAAACAACCTCATCAGATGACAGTCTGATAACATATTTATTGTATAGCATAGGTTTTGTTAGAAAAATTTGCATATTTCAGGTATAAATCATAGTTTACCATTGCAGCCACCATTACAACTCTCACCAAAGCCACTAGATAACTACAGAGACCATCGTGTATTAGCTAATTACTCAACATAAAACATTTCTTAAAAATACACAGCGTGCAGCAGATGAAAGACACAGATCTTGTGAAACAAGACAATATTTCAGATTTTCTAAATGTTTTACAGCGAAAACACAATATAGCGTTATATTAGCTTAGCACAATAGCGAACATCACACCAGCATTGATTCAAGGCAAAAATAGCTATAACGTATAAACCACCAAAATATATTAATTTTTTCACTAACCTTCTCAGAATTCTTCAGATGACAGTCCTGTAACATCATATTACACAATGCATATAGAGTTTGTTCGAAAATGTGCATATTTAGCGGCACAAATTGTGCTTACACAATGAGAAAAGTAGCCAAAAAAGTAGCCAAGAGCTCAAGCAATCTGTCCGGCGCCATCTTGGAAAGCCACCTACTCTTATCGAAACGTATTCATAAACTTGACTAAAAAAATACAGGTTGGACAGCAATTGAAAGACAAATTAGTTCTTAATGCAATCGCTGAATTACATTTTTTAAATTATCGTTACTGCGCAATACAGGCTGCGATAACGCAATGCTATACTGCAAGAAATGGCGTCTCATGCATCCTACTTTTGCTGAGCTTCCATCAGAATCTTGTACAAGGAGTCCTTTGTCCAGAATAAATCGTTGTTTTGTTTTAGAATGTCCTCTTGTCCAGTCGAATTAGCCGCTAAACGTTAGCCACCCACTGGAGAGGTGCATAACTAGTGGAAGCGCGTCACAAAGAAATCCAGGAAAATCGCAATAAACTGCTATAAGTCGGTTTAAATTAACTACCTTATGATGTCTTTAACACCTATAACGAATAAAAACATGATCGGAGATATAGAACTACTAAAACGAAAGCGTTTGCAGGACGTCATTGTGATGTCTTCTTGGTCCGGGCGCACCGTTGAAAAGGACGGTACTTCCTGTTCCACGGTCTAATATAAGGTCCCAGATTGCGCAATCGACTCCATTCAAATTCTCACCACTTACTGACATCTAGAGGAAGGCGTATGCAGTGCATGTACCCTCATAGCTTACATGGGGACTTATAAACTGACCTTAGAACAGGGACCTCAATTTCTGAAATCTCACTCCCTGACAGGAAATGTGCTGCAGAAAGAGTTCTGTTTCACTCAGAGAAATAATTCCAACTGTTTTAGAAACTAGAGAGTGTTTTCTATCCAATAGTAATAATAATATGCATATTGTACGAGCAAGAATTGAGTACGAGGCAGTTTAATTTGGGCACTATTTTTCCCAATGGTGAAACAGCGCCCCCATATTGACAAGAAGTTTTAATCACCGCTTCAAAAATAGAGGGAGAGATGGAGGGGATGGAGAGAGAAGTGTGGAGAAATAAAGAGGGAGGAGGAGGGACAAACAGGACTAGGAATTGGAGAGAAAGATGAAGGAAAGAAAACCATGAGAGGGAGAGAGAAAGCGATGGAGAGAAAGAGACCCGAGTTGCTATAGTGGCACTACCGCTGACACTCCCTCACCCCCCTCCTTCCTCCCCAGGAGCTGAATTGTTGCAATCCTCCAGCAGTTGTCAACACTATTAACAGTCACTCAATTTGTTATCTAGCCCTTCAGTTCCTGAGAAATGGGTTTTCTACAGATGAAATGCAGAATTGTTGTTATTATCATTAGCCATGTTGCATGCGGCTCGACACAGGCCTCGTAGGATTTCATATTCCTGCTGCCTGAAGGACACAGAGGATATGAATAGAACAGAGTAGCGATGATGAATATATATGGCCATCTCTTATAATGAGGTACTGCATATCATGGGATATCGTGACAAAGATTGATTAGGAGTGGGAGATTGGCAGAGTGTGTGTGGCACAGCACCAGCGTTTGTAACCTCTCTTGTCATGTGAATGGGGTGTCTGGCCACACAAGACTGTTGTCCATTGGCAGCTTGCCTTTAGGGGCCTGTTCTCACTTGTTATAATAATGTGTATCTTTACATTTTTGTCATTTAGCAGACACTCTTATCCAGAGCGACTTACAGTAGTGAGTGCATACCGTTTCATACTTTTTCAAACTGGTCCCCCATTGGAATCAAACCCGCAACCCTTGCGTTGCAAGCACCATGCTCTACCGACTGAGCCACACAGGACGTTTCTTCCTGTTCCCTTTGAACTTATTAACAAGGCCAGTAAAGAAGAAGTGTCAAGTTTCTCAGACGTTTTCAGACTTAGTAGTCTTACCAAGCGCTAAGTAATCAGCTGTAATCAGCAATCAAGGCCAGTATTCAATCCGAACTGCCGAAGATCCTCCATCTCAGCAGTGTTTACTTTGAATGCAGCAAAGGTGGGACCAAGTCACTATTATTCGAGCCACAAGGTTTGAGTCTCAAGGCGAGTCACAAGTTTTCAATTCAAGTCTCATGTCAAGTAATAAAAATGATCTATACATGCAACGACTTGTTCAACTACAAATCTTGTCTATTACCAGACAGCCCTTTTCATTTTTTTTATTTTAACACATTTTGATTGGCAAATGTAATTGTAAAATAGGGACCTTGTATCAGTTTAAGGGCATGCAATCAGCAGAATGCAAGAGTGTAGATTTATTTACAGGTCTTGGTGATCCAATGGTGAAAGCGTCGTATCACACAAAATATACAAGTAGATTTAACAAATATACTCAAGAAATAGCCCAAAAGAAATAGCTTGTCCTTTCTGAATGAAAACAGGTCGAGGGCAAAACTGTACAGGCTCCCCTGAGAAACCAAACCGAGTCTGTCCAGGAGATCAAACAGGTAGGCCTACAATAACATAAGCACTTGGCCCCCAGGACCATACAATTACCCAATTTGCAATTACAACTGATAAACTGGTTCTACAATGTAAAAAGCCATTTCCACATCCATTGTTACATTGGTACATTCATCTTAATCAGACAATTATTATTAATTATATTTCAACACCATTAATACATGGAACAGAGTTCAAAGTTCTAACTCAAAAGCGTGGAGCGCAGGTCACGTAGCCTTTTCAATGTGAACTGAGTCGAGCGCTCCCTTATTACGCACTACAAAAATGACAGGGACATACTGTACATAGGACACAGACACACGGAACTTGAATTACCTGGCAAATCAGTGTTTATCACTGAAATCAGTGTTTATACATTGTGCTAACGTAGCATCTTTTTCCCACAACGTCCAGATATTTTTCTCACACTTTTTCTGACACACATATTCTGACCAAATAGCTATTCATAAACATAACTAAAAATACATGTTGTATAGGAAATGATAGATACACTAGTTCTTAATGCAATCGCCGTGTTAGAATTCTAAAAATAACTTCATTACGACATCCAGCTTAGGTATAGCGAGAGAGTACCCAAAAGCTGGGCGCAAACAACTAGCACAACATGTTCGACAGATATATGAAATAGCATCATAAAATGGGTCCTACTTTTGCTCATCTTTCATCAGAATGTTGTACAAGGGGTCCTTTGTCGGGAACAATCGTTGTTTGGATTTAGAACGGCCTTTTTCCCTCTCGATTTAGCAAGCACACTTGCCAAGTGGCGCAAATCTCTCCATCGTCAACAAACTCAGAGAACGGAACACGGCAAAACTCCCGGCAAAATTTCAATAATCTGATTAAACTATATTGAAAAAACATACTTTACGATGATATTGTCACATGTATCAAATAAAATCAAAGCCGGAGATATTAGTCGTCCATAACGACAGCTTATCAGAAGGCAAATCCAGGTTCCTTCTCGCGCTCTCCAGAAAACGGGACACTGGTGACACGTCATGCCAAGAGCTATAATTCGAGCCCAGATCAAGTTACACACTCAATTTCTTCTCTCACTGCTTGTCGACATCTAGTGGAAGACGTGTGAAGTGCATCTAAACTAATAAATATCAAGGACTTTAATAGGCAGCCCCTAGAAGAGTGCATCGATTTCAGATTTTCCACTTCCTGTCAGGAAGTTTGCTGCAAAAGGAGTTCTGTTTTACTCACAGATATAATTCAAACGGTTTTAGAAACTAGAGAGTGTTTTCTATCCAATAGTAATAATAATATGCATATTGTACGAGCAAGAATTGAGTACGAGGCCGTTTAAATTGGGCACGATTTTCCCCCAAAGTGAAAACAGCGCCCTCTGTCCTCAACAGGTTTTAAGAAGCCTTTTGGACCTAGACTTGGCGCTCCGGTACCACTGGTAGTAGAGAGAACACTCTATGACTAGTGACTCTATGACTATTCTTTGACACCGCCTGTTATAGAGGTCCTGGATGGCAGGAAACTTGGCCCCAGTGATGTACTGGGCCGTACACACTACCCTCTGTAGTGCCTTGTGGTCAGAGGCCGAGTAGTTGCCATACCAGGCAGCAGAGATGTTCTCAAGTCTTTGAGTCCAAGTCTCAAGTCTACCAACAGCTTTACGCTATGGAGGAACAACATTCTCCATCATAGAAAGATCCAACTACCTTACAAAAGAACTTTAACCTGACAAAAAAAAAGAAAAACGGATTCATCTACAGACACGGATGATTTACTTACCGTTGAAGTAGAGGTTAGTGCTCTGGCTGAAATCCATGCAACACTGGAAAAGTTGTGTGAGGAGGCAGCAGGACTGAGGGGGAGTTTGGAGATTAGCCATAGTGAAATTATCACGCTCCAATGAGAGAACAAGGCCCTCACAGCCAAGGTTAAAATCCACGATTCCAACTTGAATTGTCTACTCACGGAAAACAGGGTGATGAAGGAGTCGCTACTAGACATACAAAGTCGTAGCATGTGAGAAAATATACATTTTTCTGGGATTCCTGAGGACGGATCCAATAATCTAGAGGGCGCGATCAGAGAATTCATGCGATCTGCCTTGAAATTTCCTATAGAGACTGTAAACAAGGTGGCTTTCCACCGAGTACACAGACTTGGAGCAACAAGACCAAGGGTCCCCGACCGATCATCGCAAAATTTGAACACTACCAACAAAAGGAGCTGATCAAAAGCAAGGGAAGGGAGCTTAAAGGGACCAAATTCCGTCTCAATGACCAATTTCCAAGGGAGATGAACGAACGTCGTAAGAGACTGTATCCGGTACAGAGGCAAAAGAGGGAGAAGGGTAAGCGTGCCTTTCTCATTGTGGACAAACTCTTTATAGATGGACAGCTATTACGAGACAGCTCTAACACCATGGCTGTACTAAATTCTACAGGAACCTCAGGTTACGAAAGAAAGAAAGTATGGGAACTGTAAAAATATCTGAACACTATGAAGTGGATATAAACACACACGTTTTCAATAACATGCTCGCTTACACATACGGACTTATACATACACACACACCTGATCTCACTCGCTCTCTTCTTTCACCTCTTCTCTCCCACTCTCACCTCTCTCTCTATTGTCAAGAACTGTTTTATAATTGAATATGTTTCTTGTTTATCTATCTTTTTTATATATTTGTCTACAAGTTTATATATGTTTACAACAAGCAAGGGGAAGATATCAGAATGGGGGCATTGGGGAATAATAACATTGTACGGAATACTTTTGTACTGTAGTGAAGCCGTCACGAGTAATGCAAGGTCTCTTTCATGATCAGGTGAAACGTCAATTGCTATGGAAATGCTGGGATGTGTTTTTCAATTATGTTAAAGATAATTATGATGCAACTATGACGGTGATACGATATGGATAACAATTATCATCATGAATATTAAGGCTATACGCGCTACATGTTACACATATAGACACTCAACTATGGAATAGCGGGGACTGTGAAGCAGCAAATACATAGGCTGTGGAGAGCCGACACAGCGGTGAAACTTCCAACAGACCAGAAACTTCCAACAGACCTAGCGGCGTCCGGATACTGGGGTGGAAGAAAATGTAGGTGGGCGTGGGTGCCCCAGTAGCTTATGTAGGTTTGCTACTTGCTTGCTAAGTGTAGCTACTTCGCTCCTGTAGTCCTCCGCAAGCAAGCAGTTGCTACATTGAAAGTCAGCGCAGTCTACATTGTCCCGCAACAAAGCAAAGTAAACGCAGCTCCTGCAAAGCTGGAAACGTTCAATAGCGGCCTCCATTTAAGACCGCCGAGCCAGCTAAGCTAGCTTGGCTTTTGCGTCTCTCCTCCTATACGGAATCTGGCAGGATCCTGGGACAGATAGCAGCACTCACAGCAATTTAGCCCAACACAGCCGCAGGATTCAAAATAAAATAAAAGTATAGAAAAACACTGTCAGCTTTTAAACCGAGGTCTTTATTTCAGGTTTAAGCGTTCGACAGGTTTCAGTTTCGGCGTTCAACAGCAACAAACATACGTCGCGCTCTGATGACGTGTAACACTGGATCTATAGGACCTGGATCTATTGTACACCGAACCATTGTTGTAATGTTTTAAAATTGTATAACTGCCTTAATTTTGCTGAACCCCAGGAAGAATAGCTGCTGCCTTGGCCGCAGCTAATGGGGATCCATAGTAAAAACAAATACAAATATAGGAAGGGGTCATTGTTTACAAGTTGCAAGCTATCCCATAAAGCCATCGGCAAAAAAAAACATTTTCATCTTCTCCGGAGTCTGGCAGCGCAACAAATCCAACTGTAAATCCAAGTGCTATGCACACGCCTGCAAAAAAGATTCCCTCTGTAACCTTTGCTACAGTGAAACACTAAAGGTTCCTCCAAGAACCCCTTAACTAACCAATCATGCAAATATGAACCCATTGACTGCAATGGCTCCTTGAGGAACTCCAGG
The DNA here is from genome assembly GCF_029448725.1 of Salvelinus fontinalis. Classification (NCBI taxonomy): domain Eukaryota; kingdom Metazoa; phylum Chordata; class Actinopteri; order Salmoniformes; family Salmonidae; genus Salvelinus; species Salvelinus fontinalis. The sequence continues at coordinate 5,692,844 of NC_074680.1, read as the reverse complement.
GTTCCTTGAGAATCTCCAGGATTACTCGAGTCACCCCTAATGCGTTGGATGCTAAGATGAATTGCGCTGCCCTATTTATAGATTTGTCAAAGGCTTTTGATACTGTTGATCATTCTATCTTATTGAGTAAGTTGTCTGTGTTAGGCCTTGGCACTGAAGCCAGTTTGTGGTTTCACAACTATCGTAGTGACAGAACCCAGGCTATTATGATAGACGGGGTTAAATCCACATTTCTTGAAGCGCTTAAAGGGGTACCCGAGGGTTGGATTTTGGGGCCATTGTTGTTCACGTTGTATATAAATGATATTGGAAATACTGTTAGCACCTATAACATTCATCTCTACGCAGCTGACACAGTTATTCATTCCTGTGGCTCTTCAGTGCTGCAGGCCATTCAAGACATTCAGCATGGTTTTGACTCAATCCCCAAATCACTTTCTGATCTTAAATTATGTTAAATGCAAATAAAACTAAGTTTATATTGTTCTCTAGGTCTGGTAATGTTGACCCTGAGGACTTGCGTATTTGCACTCCAATTGGAGCCCAAATTGAGCAAGTTTCTCACTATAAGTACTTGGGTATCTGGGTTGATGGCAAGTTGTCTTTTAAAACACAAATTGAAAACTTGACAAAGCTAAGATCTAAGATTTGTTTTTTATATAGAAATAAATCCTGGCTCAGCTCTGAAAATAGAAGGAAGATTGTTCTCTGTGAAGTTAGCTACACTCACATTATTTATGCGCATGTGGCAGCCTCTGTTTTGGACTCAGTATTCCATTCAGCAATAGTTTATCACTGGGGACGGTTTTAGGACTCTTATGCATGGAACAATACACATAATTCAGGCAATTAGATATTGGTCAGGTTTTGGCCAGGATTATTCAGGTTTTGGTCACTAGATGCCCCCATTGCGCCTTTTTGAACCTGTAGTTTTTTCCCTTGTTCTAGCTATTATTTGCACCTGTGCCTCATTTCCTTGTAGGTATTTAAACCCTTAGTGTTCCTCAGTTCTTTGCTCTGTGTTTGTATGTTAGCACCCAGCCCCAGCCATGCTGTGACCATTTGTTTCTCAAGTTGGATTTTCCTGAGGTACTCTGGTTTTGTTCTTGTTTATTTTTGATTATTCTTTTGAGGTTTGTTTTTTCCCTGCTGTTCTTACCACTTTGTGGATTTTCTTTGTATCTTGGAGGATATTCATTTTTTCTCTTGGCATTACTTTTGACGTTGTGGATTTATATTTTTTGCCTGAAGATCTTTTTCCTTTATTAAACCACCGTCTCTAGTACTGCTGTGTCTGCCTCATCTTCTGGGTTCTGCCGACTATTAGTGACTGTTTCTCACACCGGGTCCTGACAATATTCGGTTGCCTTTCAGGCTTTTGTTACGGAATGCGATTTTCTTAAATATGTTTAATGTTGTGTATTATATATTTTATTATAGTGTGTTTTAGTTGTACTGTTTATGTAGGGCTGTTGTGTTTTATTTATGTATTAAGTTTTATTTGTAAACGTATACAGGGCTCTCTGGTAAAATAGTTTTATCTCAATGTGACTCCCAGTTTAAATAAAGGTGAATAATAATTCTAAGAGTGTAGGGGAATTCCCTCTAAAATAAGAGCCGGGATTAATGGACTACTGTCTCTCCACTTCCATTTTGACCAGCTGATCTTCCTTGTCTTCTAGGGTCATGGCAGTCTGACTTAAAGAGTCAGCCCTTATTAAAAAAAGCATTACTCTAGCCTTGAGAAGTGAGTTGGTAATGCCTCGGAACGGAGGGAGGATATTTCAGGAGTGTGTCTGGTGTCTGGTCTGCCACTGGTCTGCCACATTCAGAAGAGACATAGAGGTAGTGCGGAAGGGAGAGAGATAGCAGGGAGGGAGAATAAGGAAAGGGAGAAAATGTGTTGAGTGGTCTGGGTGAGGGTTTAGGGGCAGTCAGTGGGCAACGACTAATTAAACAATTTGAGAATGGAGAGAGGGATAAAGAGAGAGAGAGAGAGATTCAATGCCAATTCAAGGTTTGCAGGACTGAGGAACTGGAAGAGAGGTGTGCATCCCTTAACAGAATTAAGAGGTTGTGATCGATTTGGGGTCTAGGCATCGGTCTTCCTCCTACACTTCCCTATACAACAGATACAACCACTCTTCTACAATATGATAGATTAGAATCATTTTATTTTCCGCAGAGGGAACACCTCTAACTACACCACTTAGAGTACCTATAGAGTGACGGGGAGGACAATGGTTCCAAGGGGAACAAACACACACACACACACACACTTACACACACACATATGCTCATTCACAAACAGCTTTGTTTTAACACACTCAGATCCTCCACACCCGTAAATCAGCAGGGCCAGGTTGTTGACATGGACGAAGTGTGCCACAAGATCTATACACTCGATAAACCCGTCCGATAGCACGCGCTATGATGAACCACCTCCCCAGTGACTGATTGCGTCATGCCCCCTCTCGTAAATCACCCAGCGACAACCCCTCTGCCCCCTTCTCTTACCACCACTACCTGCTTTTGAGGAGTACACACACATGCATGCAGGGACACACCTGACAGGGTGTATTTGACATCTGTCTATGTCCTTATTGTCCCATCTATCTATGTCCTTATGTGCTAATTGTCGTCTCCTGTCCAGTCCAAGTAAGACAATGATAAAGTAAGCATGCCCACTTTGTCCTGGCTAGGGAGACTGTCTCACGGCAGCAGCAAGGGCTATGCCAGTCTGCCCTGTGTGTGTGTGCATGTGTGTGCACGTGAATGTGAACATTGTCTGTGTGTATGTGTGTGTTTGTGCTGCTTGCGAATGGAGTATGTCTGGCTGTCTGTGTGCGTGCTTGTGCGTCCATGCATGTATGTATGTGTGTGTGCACGTCGATGTACACTCAGGGGTTAAATTGGGCCGGGTCCCCACGGGCACGAGACCCTGCACTTAAAAAAAGGTTTGGACCCTTTTTCCCAATTTTCGCCCAAAATTACATACATGTATCCAAATCTAACTGCCGGTAGGTCAGGACCTGAAGCAAGGATATGCATAATCTTGACACCATTTGAAAGGAAACACTTTGAAGTTTGTGGAAATGTGAAATTAATGTAGGAGAATATAACACATTAGATCTGGTAAAAGATAATACAAAAACAAAAAACATGCATTTAAAAACAATTTGGTACCATTTTGTTTGAAATGCAAGAGGAAGTCCATGATGTATTATTCTAGCTCAGGTCCAGTTTAGATTTTGGCCACCAGATGGCAGCAGTGTATATGCAAAGTTTTAGACCGATCCAATGAACCATTGCAAAAAGGTTGTATCAAGACTGCCCAAATGTACTTCATTGGTTTATTCATTTGTTTTCAAGTTCATAATTGTGCACTCTCCTTAAACAATAGCATGGTGTTATTTCACTGTAATAGCTACTGTAAATTGGACAGTGCCATTAGATTAACAAGAATTTTACCTTTCTGCCCATATCAGATATGTCTATGTCCTGGGAAATGCTCTTGTTACTTACAAACTCATGCTAATCACATTAGAAAGTATAAGGGCATACTGGAAATTAGCTCCCTGGATGCAATTCCTATGGCTTCCACAGGGTGTCAGCAGTCTATGTTCAAGGTTTCAGGCGTGTAATTTCAAAAACGAAGAAGAAATATCAATTTTAGTACAGGGACACAGTCTTGGAAATTCGTGTTTGCGCGAGCCATGAAGACAGAACGTACCTGCTAAAATCGGCTACTATTGAACATACTTCTTTCGTAAGAAATATTATAGTTTGATTACGTTTTAGGGTATCTGAGGAGTAAAGAGAAACATATTTTGACTTTTTTGACTAAAGTTTAGGTTTTCAGATTCCTTTCTCTGCCTGTCGAACGAGTGGATTACTCAAATCGCTGGCGCCAAATAAACTGACTTTTTGGGATGTAAAGAAGGATTTTATCTAACAAAATGACACATGTTATAGCTGGGACCCTTTGGATTACAAATCAGAGGAAGATTTTTTTAAAGTAAGTGAATATTTAATCGCTATTTGTGAATTTATGAAACCTGTGCCGGTGTAAAAATATTTTGATGTGGAGCGCCGTCCTCAAACAATCGCATGGCATGCTTTTGATGTAATAGCTACTGTAAATCAGACAGTGCAGTTAGATTAACAAGAATTTAAGCTTTCAACCGATATAAGACACTTACATGTACCTAAATGTTTAATATCCATCATTTTTATGATTATTTATTGAATTGCGCACCCTCCAGTTTCACCGGAAGTTGTCCCGCTAGCGGGACACTTAGCCCTAATAGGTTTTAAGGCCCTGCAAAACAAGTGTCCTGTCCAGGGGGTGTACTTGTACATCAAGCTGCCTCACACTACAGAAACATTCTAGCTTAGGCAAGGTTACTTACTTTTACTTCTGAACCGGTGTTGCTTATGTACTCACCAGTCTGCTTGCCCTTCATGTAGTAGAAGAAAGAGATGCAGTAAGGGAGACAACCAGAACCCTTGGGGCCCCTGGTAGCGGTGACGTTGTAGAGGGGGGACAAGAGACGGGCAGTGTCCCCCGGTACCCGGGGACGAGAGGCCTCAATGTACATGTAGCAACCTAGACGGGTGGTAGAGGGGAGACAGATTGGGTTAGAGACAGTGGATTTGGTCCCCTTTTATATGTGTCACGTTCCTGACCTGTTTTCTGTTGTTGTGTATGTGTTTAGTTGGTCAGGGCGTGAGTTGGGGTGGGTATTCTATGTTGTGTGTCTAGTTCGTCTGTTTCTGTGTTCAGCCTAATATGGTTCGCAATCAGAGACAGCTGTCAATCGTTGTCCCTGATTGAGAATCATATAAAGGTGGCTTGTTTTGTGTTGGGGATTGTGGGTGGTTGATTCCTGTCTCTGTGTTTGTGTTCTGCACCAGATAGGACTGTCTCGGCTTTCACGTTTGTTATTTGTTAATGTTCATCGTTTATTGTTTAATTAAACATGTTGAACACTAACTGCGCTGCATTTTGGTCCTCTCCTTCCTCCCAGGAAGAAAGCCGTTACAATATGTGGGTTTATCTGTAAATCCTTGTGAATTCTGAGTGACACAAATAGGTATGACAGTTGTCAAGTGCTATGAAATAATGTGCACCTACGTTAGTATATTCTCATTGGCCCTGTGTCCAAAGTTTTAAAAATATGTTGATTTTACATCCTTTTTTTATCCATTCTGCTCAAAAGACCTGGGCCCATATTACCAAAGTGCCTAATAGAAGAGTGCTGATCTAGGATCAGTATTGCCTTTTAAGCCATAACGAATAAAAGGGGGGACCTGATCCTAGATCAGAAATGCTGCAGCTCCACACTCGAAAATGAGGTTGCTTATCCATTCTGAAGATTCCCCACAACAAAATCCCCTCCGAAGCTTCACATTAAGGTTGAACACTAACAGTTTTGTAGCTTGAATGAGGCTTAAAGATGTGTGTCAGTTCCTCAAGGGCCTATGCAAATCCCAATGTTGGAGTAACTGTAACGGTTTTCTTCCAGGGGTGAAGGAAAGGACCAAAGTGCAGCGCGGCTAGTGTTAAACATGTTTAATAAAGAACAAGTAAAACACTACAAACAACAATACAAAATAACAAATGTGCAAAAACTGACACAGACCTATCTGGTGCAGACAATCACAGTGACAGGAAACAAACACCCACAAAATCCCAACACAAAACAAGCCTCCCATATATGATTCTCAATCAGAGACAACGATTACCATCTGCCTCTGATTGAGAACCCACACTAGGCTGACATAGAAACAGACAAACTAGACACACAACATAGAATTCCCACCCAGCTCACGTCCTGACCAACTAAACACATACAAACAACAGAAAACAGGTCAGTAACGTGACAGTAACTAACACTTTAACACTATATAAAGAGGTCATTGCATTTTGGATGACTGTCACGGAGCTCTATGTAATCAGCAATGCTAATGTGATATTAGCACGTGTAATATGTATAAACATTCAAGGACATTTTGTATTTGTAGTGTACAAACTTTATATGATGAACAGGAATGCCATTAGGCCATGTCTCACATCTTCTGATATGCTACTGCTACAATATATTATTAAAAGTTTTCCCCCTTCCATCGCAAAAAGTTTCCTGTTTGAACATTTACACAGGCAGCCCGGTATATGCGTATTTTGAGACAAGATATGCATCATGTCACAGGAGTTCCTCGAAGAAAATGTTAAGAGGAGTTTCTCGAGAAACCTTTTGTGGCAATTTTTAGAACCGCAAAAGGTTATTCCAGGCTCCTTTACATCTAAGAGTGTAGCCTACCTTCTTTGGTGCCACTCCTGTCCATCTCTGGGCCGGTGTTGGATGAACGCTTGGGGTTCTGGGTCAGGTGGTTCTGTCTTGTCCAATCAAAATTGTCGCCCCGGTCCTGGGAGAAACCGCAGATGTGCTTGTCCTCAAAGCCACAGACATGGTCTGTCAGAAAAAGAAATGTGAAGAAAGAAGGCGTTATAAAAATAGTGATTCAGAGATAATGAGCAATGACATTGAGAGACGAAGAAGAGAGAAAAAGAGGGAAGAGTGAGGGATCACAGAAAGAAGAAGAGAGACAAACGAGGAAGGAGTGAGGGATCACAGAGAGAGGAAGATGGAAGAGTGAGGGATCACAGAGAGAAGAAGTGAGAAAAAAGAGGGACACATTATCAAGACACAGAACTGAGAGAGAGGGAGAGTATGAAAGAAAAAATGAAAGAGAGATATAGTAGGGAAAGCCAGGGCAAAGAGAAAAAGTACTTAGGAGAGACAGTTTGAAGTTTAAAAATGACCAGTTAATCACATGGGAATCAGCTCTTAGCATTTCAGCAATAATTCGCTGTCTGTTTCAACTCAATCACACAAACTAATGAAAAACAATCCTCCAACTATCCACACAGTTGCTACCAACAACAACAATCACATCAATTTCAACCCATCACATGAATCCACTGTGTTGTGGAAAACTACTGTCATGACTGTCCTGTGAGGATCACAATGGGTCAGATCAGCTTGGCAACGGCTGACAGTAACCAGACCCTCTCCCGCCCGCAAAGGGGGGAGGAGGGAACTGCCGGGTTGAAAGCTCCCATTTGGTTGTAAATTAAGCAGGAGAGGACTCTCTCTTTAACTTTAGTATCAACCAAAGGAATGTCTGTTCCCACCCAAAACTCTAACATCCAAAAAGTGAATAATGTAATAATATTTCTAACATAACAATATGAATGTAATATTGTTTTTCATTTTGTGATGTCATTAAAAACTGTATGGATGAAATACTGTAACTTGAAAGGTACAGTTGAAGTCGGAAGTTTACATACACTTAGGTTGGAATCATTAAAACTTGTTTTTCAACCAATCCACAACTGTCTTGTTAACAAACTATAGTTTTGGCAAGTCGATTAGGACATCTACTTTGTGCATGACACAAGTAATTTTTCCAACAATTGTTTTTCAAACACTTATAATTCACGGAATCACAATTCCAGTGGGTCAGAAGTTTACATACACTAAGTTGACTGTGCCTTCTCTAGGATAGGGGGCAGCATTTTCACGTTTGGATGAAAAGCATACCCAAATTCAACTGCCAGCTACTCATCCCCAGAAGATAAGATATGCATATTATTAGTATATTTGGATAGAAAACACTCTGAAGTTTCTAAAACTGTGTGAATCATGTTTGTGAGTATAACTGAACTAATGTAGCAGGCGAAACCCAGAGGACAAACCATTCAGATATTTTTTTGAGGTCACTCTCTTTTCAATGAGTTTTCATTGGGAATCCAGATTTCTAATTGACCTTTTTGCAGTTCCTACCACTTCCACTGGATGTCAACAGTCTTTAGAAATTAGTTGAGGTTTTCTCCTTTGTGTAATGAAGAAGTACGGCCATCCAGAACGAGGGTAACTTGAAGTGTACTGTTAGATAGAGGCGCAAGACCAGAAAGCTAGCTACAGTTTGTTTTAGACCTGTATTGAACACAGATCATCCCGTAGTCACGTTGCACAAGTTGGAACCAGTGTTTTTCTGGATCAAACGCGCCAAAGAAATTGACATTTTGGATATATATCGACGGAATTAATCGAACAAAAGGACCATTTGTGATGTTTATGGGACATATAGGAGTGCCAACAACAGAAGCTCTTCAAAGGTAAGGCATGAATTATATTTAAATTTCTCCATTTCGTGTCGCGCCTGCAGGGTTGAAATATGCTTCTCTCTCTTTGTTTACTATGGTTCTATCCACAGATAATAGCATCGTTTGCTTTCGCCGAAAAGCCTATTTGAAATTAATTTGGTGTGTATTGCTTTAATTTGGTGTATTGCATGTGTGATTTCATGAAAGTTGTGTTTTTATAGTAATTTATTTGTATTTGGCGCTCTGCATTTTTACTGGCTTTTAGCAAAGTGGGACGTTAGGGTCCCACATATCCCAGAGAAGTTAAACAGCTTGGAAAAATCCAGAAAATGATGTCATGGCTTTAGAAGCTTCTGATAGGCTAATTGACATCATTTGAGTCAATCGGAGGTGTACCTGTGGATGTATTTCAAGGCCTACCTTCAAACTCAGTGCCTCTTTGCTTGACATCATGGGAAAATCAAAAGAAATCAGCCAAGACATCAGAAAAAAATTGTAGACCTCCACAAGTCTGGTTCATCCTTGGGAGCAATATCTAAATGCATGAAGGTACCACGTTAATCTTTACAAACAATAGTACGCAAGTGTAAACACCATGGGACCATGCAGCCGTCATACCGCTCAGGAAGGAGAGGCGTTCTGTCTCCTAGAGATGAACGTACTTTGGTGCGAAAAGTGCAAATCAATCCCAAAATAACAGCAAATGACCTTGTGAAGATGCTGGAGGAAACAGGTACAAAAGTATCTATATCCACAGTAAAATGAGTCCTATATCGACATAACCTGAAAGGCCGCTCAGCAAGGAAGAAGCCACTGCTCCAAAAACCGACATAAAAAAGACATACTATGGTTTGCAGCTGCACATGGGGACAAAGATTGTACTTTTTGGAGAAATGTCCTCTGGTCTGATGAAACAAAAATAGAACTGTTTTTCTATAATGACCATCATTATGTTTGGAGGAAAAAGGGGGAGGCTTGCAAGCTGAAGAACACCATCCCAACCGTGAAGCACGGGGGTGGCAGCATCATGTTGTGGGGGTGCTTTGCTGCAGGAGGGACTGGTGCACTTCACAAAATAGATGGCATCATGAGGAAAGGAAAATTGTGTGGATATATTGAAGCAAGATCTCAAAACATCAGTCAGGAAGTTAATGCTTGGTCACAAATGGGTCTTCAAAACGGACAATGACCTCAAGCATACTTCCAAAGTTGTGGCAAAATGTCTTAAGGACAACAAAGTCAAGGTATTGGAGTGGCCATCACAAAGCCCTGACCTCCATCCCATAGAAAATGTGTGGGCAGAACTGAAAAAGTGTGTGCGAGCAAGGAGGCCTACAAACCTGACTCAGTTACACCAGCTTTGTCAGGAGGAATGGGACAAAATTCACACAAATTATTGTGGGAAGCTTGTGGAAGGCTACCCAAAACGTTTGACCCAGGTTAAACAAATTAAAGGCAATGCTAGTAATTGAGTGTATGTAAACTTCTGACCCACTGGAAATGTGATGAAAGAAATAAAACCTGAAATAAATCATGCTCTCTACTATTATTCTCTCTTCACCCCAGTGGAACCATCGGCACAGCTGGCTTATCTTCAAATGAGCAGCTTCAGGAGCGAATGGAAGAGTGAACTCTGTGAACTCTTCGGGACAACACAATGGACAAAGACAACCACATGTAAATAAAGTCATGATTTCTTATTCCAAACGGGCCGCGGTTCGTGTGCAAAGTATGTGATTAATGGGAGAATAGTTATAGAATGTATAGACGAAAAGTGTCTTTATCTCTCTCTCTCTTTCTCTCTCATTGGGTAAAATGCCATATTGTGTCAGTCCGCTGGGGACCTTTGTTTCATGTATTAAGTGTATACGTTATCCTGTTATTAATTAGCTAGTAAATAAATAATTAAACCAATTTGTGTAGTACTGAATCATGAGTAAGGCTGGGTTTTTTGTAGATGCATGAAGTAACTAACGTCTGTTCAGAATGATGATATGATAAGAGGTAATGATTAATAGGATGACTGTTTATCGATGTAATATATATATATACCTTATAGAGTTTAATTTGGAGATGGTAACTCTTTAAACAGCCTCTTCTGTGGTGCCCCAAATTCCTAACGAGTTAATTGTTACATGATTAATTTAATCGGGTAACAATTAAACATAGTTAGTGAATTAACCTGTCTGGCAATGGCGTTCCGCTAGCGGAACTCCTCCCACATTCCACAGAAAAGGCAGAGCGCGAAATTCAAAAGATATTTTTTAGAAATATTTAACTTTCACACATTAACAAGTCCAATACAGCAAATGAAAGATACACATCTTGTGAATCCAGTCAACATGTCCGATTTTTTAAAAATGTTTTACAGCGAAAACACCACATATATTTATGTTAGCTCACCACCAAATACAAAAAAGGACAGACATTTTTCACAGCACAAGTAGCACGCACAAAGCCAACCTAACTAACCAAGAACCAACCAAACTAACCAAGAAACAACTTCATCAGATGACAGTCTTATAACATGTTATACAATAAATCTATGTTTTGTTCGAAAAATGTGCATATTTGAGGTATAAATCAGTTTTACATTGCGGCTACCATCACAGCTACCGTCACCAATTGGACCGAAGCAGCCAGAGTAATTAGACAAACGTCAAATACCTAAATACTCATCATAAAATATTTCTGAAAAATCGATGGAGTATAGCAAATTAAAGACAAACATCTTGTGAATCCAGCCAATATTTCCGATTTTTTTAAGTGTTTTACAGCGAAAACACAATATAGCATTATATTAGCTTACTACAATAGCCTACCACACTACCGCATTCATTCATCAAGGCACGTTAAGCGATAGCAATAGGCACGTTAGCGATAGCGAATAAACCATCAAAAGATATATAATTTTTGACTAACCTTGATAAGCTTCATCAGATGACAGTCCTATAACATCAGGTTATACATACACTTATGTTTTGTTCGAAAATGTGTATATTTAGAGCTGAAATCAGTGGTTATACATTGTGCTAACGTAGCATATTTTTCCCACAACGTCCGGATATTTTTCTGACACGTTTTCTGACACACATATTCTGACCAATAACTATTCATAAACATAACTAAAAAATACATGTTGTATAGGAAATGATAGATACACTAGTTCTTAATGCAATCGCCGTGTTAGAATTTTAAAAATAACTTCATTACGACATCCAGCTTAGGTATAGCGAGAGAGTACCCAAAATCTGGGCGCTAACGACTATTTCACATGTTCGACAGATATATGAAATAGCATCATAAAATGGGTCCTACTTTTGACGATCTTTCATCAGAATGTTGTACAAGGGGTCTGTCACGTTCCTGACCGGTTTTCTGTTATTTTATGTGTTTGACGGTCAGGGCGTGAGTTTGGGTGGGTAGTCTATGTTATGTGTTTCTATGTTGGTTAAAGGGTGACCTGATATGGCTCTCAATTAGAGGCAGGTGGTTTTCATTTCCTCTGATTGAGAGCCATATTAAGGTAGGTGTTTTCACATTGATTGTTGTGGGTGGTTGTCTCCTGTGTCTTTGTCTATGTACGTTGCGCCACACGGGACTATTTCGGTTTTGTTTGTTTGTTCGTTTTATGTAGTCATTTTTCCTGTTCGTGCGTTCTTCGTGTTTCATGTAAGTTCGTTGTCCAGGTCTGTCTACGTTGTTTATTGTTTTGTAATTATTCAAGTGTTCGTCGTGTTTTCTGTTTCGTTTATTAAATATCATGTCATATCACGAAGCTGCATTTTGGTTCAATCCCTGCTCCTCCTCTTCGGATGAAGAGGAGGAGGAACACCGTTACAGGGTCCTTTGTCGGGAACAATCGTTGTTTGGATTTAGAATGTCCTCTTCTCCAGTCAATTAGCACGGAAAGCTAGCAAAGTGGCTCGAAGCTCTCCTTCCTGAACAAAGGCACACAACGCAACACGCCTAACGTCCCGAAAAAATGTCAATAATCTAATAAAACTATATTGAAAAAACATACTTTACGATGATATTGTCACATGTATCAAATAAAATCAAAGCCGGAGATATTAGTCGTCCATAACGACAGCTTATCAGAAGGCAAATCCAAGTCCCTTCACGCGCTCTCCAGGAAACTGGTGACACGTCATGCCGAGAGCTATTATTCGACCCCAGATCAAGTTATTCACTCCATTTCTTCTCTCACTGCCTGTCGACATCTACTGGAAGACGTATGAAGTGCATCTATACTAATATATATCAAGGACATTAATAGGCAGGCCCCAGAACAGTGCATCGATTTCAGATTTTCCACTTCCTGTCAGGAAGTTTGCTGCAAAAGGAGTTCTGTTTTACTCACAGATATAATTCAAACGGTTTTAGAAACTAAAGAGTGTTTTCTATCCAATAGTAATAATAATATGCATATTGTACAAGCAAGAATTGAGTACGAGGCCGTTTAAATTGGGCCAGATTTTCCCCCAAAGTGAAAACAGCGCCCTTTGTCCTCAACAGATTAAATAAATAACAGTCATCAGATTAATGAAAGTAAAGTCAAGACACTACAGTACACACACACAACAACCAACCCACTCACTCAGACAAACACAAATTATGCCCGCCACACAAAGTCAGCCCTAGTGCACTAATGGGGAATTGTGTTCCATTTGGGATGAAGCCTGTATCTCCCTGTTCACCTTTCACGATGGTGTTATAATAGAAACAATCTATTACAATTTACGTCCCACTGGGCGAAGTACATGCACTTCCTAATTTTGTTTTAGGGCACTCTTACCTGAAGGTCTTGGGTATTTGTAGGCTGTAAAAGAAGAAATACACATTGATTACCACAATACACTTTCATACAACTTTGTAGTACCCGGGGTTGAGGAGTTACGGATTACATGTAATCTGTTACATATAAGGCATTACAAAAAAATGGTAACTCTAATCCATTAAATTTACCAGCAAAAATATTGTAATCAGATTACAGATACTTTTGAAAAACTAGATGATTACCTAGATGATTACTTTTAATATCAGAAAGGATGTTTACGGGAAAAAATATTTGACACTTCTCTGTTTTCTCAATGACATTCAAATCAGCATTGAAAAAAGGCGCAAGTTTATGTTTGTTCCACCTGAGAGAGTCTGACCACAAGTTAGAGACCACTATGATGACACACCAAATGTGTTTGATGGATCGCTGGAAAAGAGCAGGAATAGCCTTTTGTAGGTTACAGTCCAAGCGATCTCTTCCAATGGTGTGACTGCTGTTGGCATCCAAAGATTATCCAGTTTGAATAAACACTTGGAGTTAAGGATGACAGCAGTGATGTAGTCTACAGCGATACAGATATCACTTATTATTGATATCTACATAGCGCTTTAATGTGAATTACATTTAGCTATTTGCACCTTACGGATTGTGGTTGTTGTGGATGGTTGTTCACAAATCTAAATGCGTATTTGAACCCAATAATGGTTGAATTCAAAAAGTTTAAGCTTCCTATCCATCATTGGTTTTCAAACCAGTGGACAGCCAGGGAAAAATGCACTCTTGCAACAGCTGCATAGTGCGGATCCAAGCCTATGGAATAAAAGTTGTGCTTTATTGCTCAATCTAATTCATGCTGATAAAAAAAATTCTCACATGCTCAAATTTACACACATTTGATAGATTTAAAGAGGAAATTTGTAGTTGCAAAATCCATTTTTGGACTAAATTAAATATACAGTACCAGTCAAAGGTTTGGACACACCATCTAATTCCATGTTTTTTCTTTATTTTTTACCATTATCTGCATTGTAGAATAATAGTGAAGACATCAAAACTATGAAATAACACATATGGAATCATGTAGTAACCAAGAAAGAGTTTATATTTGAGATATTTCAAAGTAGCCACCATTTGGCTTGATGACAGCTTTGCACACTCTTGGCATTCTCTTAACCAACTTCATGAGGTAGTCAATTGGAATGCATTTCAATTAACATGTGTGCCTTGTTAAAAGTTAGTGGAATTTCTTTCCTTCTTAATGCGTTTTAGCCGATCACTTGTACAGTAGATAGCACTATTTGGTAAAAGACCACGTCCATATTATGGTAAAACTGGCTCTCATGATGACCGCCACAGGAAAGGAAGACCCAGAGTTACCTCTGTTGCAGAGGATAAATTCATTACAGTTACCAGCCTCAGAAATTGCAGCCCAAATAAATTCTTCACAGAGTTCAAGCAACAGACACATCTCAACATCAACTGTTCAGAGGAGACTGCGTGAATCAGGCCTTCGTGGTTGAATTGCTGCGAAGAAACCACTGCTAAAGGACACCAATAATAATAATAAGAGACTTGCTTGTGCCAAGAAACACAAGCAATGGAGATAACGCCGGTGGAAATCTGTCCTTTGGTCTGATGAGTCCAAATGTGCGATTTTTGGCTAATCTATACTTCCATTTTTCCAAGTCCTATTCTTGAAGATCAAGGGGTATAAGATTAATTGAAATGACTGGAATTCTGATAGTTTGGTTTTCAATGTAAAGACATAATTTAATTGTATTATTATACAGTAGGGCAAAAAAGTATTTAGTCAGCCACCAATTGTGCAAGTTCTCCCCCTTAAAAAGATGAGAGAGGCCTGTAATTTTCATCATAGGTACACTTCAACTATGACAGACAAAATTAGGGGGGAAAATCCAGAAAATCACATTGTAGGATTTTTTATGAATTTATTAGCAAATTATGGTGGAAAATAAGTATTTGGTCACCTACAAACAAGCAAGATTTCTGGCTCTCACAGACCTGTAACTTCTTCTTTAAGAGGCTCCTCTGTCCTCCACTCGTTACCTGTATTAATGGCACCTGTTTGAACTTGTTATCAGTATAAAAGACACCTGTCCACAACCTCAAACAGTCACACTCCAAACTCCACTATGGCCAAGACCAAAGAGCTGTCAAAGGACACCAGAAACAAAATTGTTGACCTGCACCAGGCTGGGAAGACTGAATCTGCAATAGGTAAGCAGCTTGGTTTGAAGAAATCAACTGTGGGAACAATTATTAGGAAATGGAAGACATACAAGACCACTGATAATCTCCCTCGATCTGGGGCTCCACGCAAGATCTCACCCCGTGGGGTCAAAATGATCACAAGAACGGTGAGCAAAAATCCCAGAACCACACGGGGGGACCTAGTGAATGACCTGCAGAGAGCTGGGACCAAAGTAACAAAGCCTACCATCAGTAACACATTACGCCGCCAGGGACTCAAATCCTGCAGTGCCAGACGTGTCCCCCTGCTTAAGCCAGTACATGTCCAGGCCCATCTGAAGTTTGCTAGAGAGCATTTGGATGATCCAGAAGAAGATTGGGAGAATGTCATATGGTCAGATGAAACCAAAATATAACTTTTTTGGTAAAAACTCGACTCGTCGTGTTTGGAGGACAAAGAAAGCTGAGTTGCATCCAAAGAACACCATACCTACTGTGAAGTATGGGGGTGGAAACATCATGCTTTGGGGCTGTTTTTCTGCAAAGGGACCAGGACGACTGATCCGTGTAAAGGAAAGAATGAATGGGGCCATGTATCGTGAGATTTTGAGTGAAAACCTCCTTCCATCAGCAAGGGCATTGAAGACGAAACGTGGCTGGGTCTTTCAGCATGACAATGATCCCAAACACACCGCCCAGGCAACGAAGGAGTGGCTTCGTAAGAAGCATTTCAAGGTCCTGGAGTGGCCTAGTCAGTCTCCAGATCTCAACCCCATAGAAAATCTTTGGAGGGAGTTGAAAGTCCGTGTTAACCAGCAACAGCCCCAAAACATCACTGCTCTAGAGGAGATCTGCATGGAGGAAGGGGCGAAAATACCAGCAACAGTGTGTGAAAACCTTGTGAAGATTTACAGAAAACATTTGACCTCTGTCATTGCCAACAAAGGGTATATAACAAAGTATTGAGATAAACTTTTGTTATTGACCAAATACTTATTTTCCACCATAATTTGCAAATAAATTCATTAAAAATCCTGCAATGTGATTTTCTGGATTTATTTTTCTCATTTTGTCTGTCATATTTGAATTGTACCTATGATGAAAATTACAGGCCTCTCTAATCTTTTTAAGTGGGAGAACTTGCACAATTGGTGGATGACTAAATACTTTTTTGCCCCACTGTATGTAGTAGAAAGCAATGGGTTAGGAGATGCCTACATAACCAACCCATAAAGTAAAATGTAACATCCATATATGGCCAGCTATGTAAACTTTAACGTTGATTTCAACTGCAATGGATGTGGTTCAATTAATAACATACATTTTTGTCTTCTTCTAATGCCTCTTAAGGGTAAAGTAATCTAAAAGTAACTGAATGTAATCATATTACGTTACTGAGTTTGGGTAATCCAAAAGTTATGTTACTGATTACAATTTTCGACAGGTAGAAAGTAACCTACCCATCCCTGGTAGTAGCACACATTTTAAAATGTATTTAAATAATTGCCTAAATGAACATAACAAAAAGGGCCTACTTGGCCACAGGGTTGGGGTCAATTCCAGTTAAATTCCAGTCAATTCAGGAAGTATTGTCACGTTCTTGACTGTTTTCCTTGTTTTTGTATGTGTTTAGTTGGTCAGGGCGTGAGTTGGGGTCTGCATTCTATGTTATGTGTTTCTATGTTGGGTTAAATGTGTTGCCTGATATGGTTCTCAATTAGAGGCAGGTGTTTTACGTTTCCTCTGATTGAGAACCATATTAAGGTAGGCTGTTCTCACTGTTTGTTTGTGGGTGATTGTTCCTGTGTCTGTGTCTGTATGCACCACACGGGACTGTTTCGTGTTTTCGTTCGTTTGTGTAGTCTGTACCTGTTTGTGCGTTCTTCATGTATATGTAAGTTCTAAAGTTCAGGTCTGTCTACGTCGTTTGTTGTTTTGTAGTTTGTTTAAGAGTTTTACCGTCTTCGTCTGTCTGTAAGTAAATTAATTATGTCTTCATTTAACGCTGCGTTTTGGCCCGACCCTTACTCCTCCTCCTCATCCGAGGAGGAGGCATTAGACAGCCGTTACAAGTATAATGAAATTCAAATTAAATGCTTTTCGAATAGGAATATTTGGAATTGGAAGTTGGTTTACTTTCTGAATTGACTGTAATTAAAATGCAATTGAACCCAACCCTGCTTGACCAGCTACGGATTAGTTATTATTATTAATGTCATGAGACACTAACTAAAGAGTGTCCATTTTGGCTCCAGGTGCAAGCCAGTCACCGGGCACTACTCACGCTCTGAGTACTTGATGGTGCGACTGACATAGTCTCCTGTGCTGTAGGTGGTGACGGGGGCCAGGCGGATTTCATAGGAGAGGGGGATCTTCAGGTCAGTCAGGATGTAGGACATGAGGCCGCCCTTCACCGGCTCCTTCTTGTCGATCTGCTTGGAGAACAGGTTCATCTGATTCATCTTTTCATTCTGCTTCATCAGGGGGAAACAGAGAGTGGGATAGAAAGAGGGGGAGAAAGGGAGATGGTGAGAAATGGGACCCAACAGATAATGGTGGCTGGTGGCTTTAACTCGCCTAACTGATATATGTAGTAAAGCCGTTTGAAACTTACCTCCCAGTAACATTTAAATGAGTGGACTGGGATGAAAAAACACGTTCACACTACCAAGTACATTAATGGTGTAACCCTACTGACTAGACCCGGGCACGTGCGTGCGTCTGCATGCGCCATCGCACAAATGTTGATTTTGTCCATCCACACCAGATGTGATCATGACATGCAGGTTGAAATGTCAAAACGAGCTCTGAACCAAATATATTCATTTGCGGACAGGTCGAAAAGCATTAAACATTTATGGCAATTTAACTAGCGAGCTCGCTTTTGCTAGCTAATTTGTCATGGTATATAAACATAGCGTTGTTATTTTACCTGAAATGCACAAGGTCCTCTACTCCGACAATTAATCCACAGATAAAAGAATAAACCTAGTTAGTTTCTAGTAAATCGCTCCTCCTTCAGTCTTCTTCTTCTTTTTTGGACATTATATGGCGTTTGGCAACCAACTTTAAGATGCATGTAAGAGTATGTATTAGGTTGTTTGAGAGAAGGTTTGAATCCCAATCAACCCATCCAATGTGAGTACATCTGTTGTTGAAGTACAGTAGATCAATAAACTACAGTATTCTAGTAGTAGTCAAGCTGCTTATGCTGAAAAGCCTTGTTAGTACATAGCTCAAATTACATAGCTCAAATTAGCTTTAGAATTTCCTGGATTTTTGGGCTTTAGACAAAAGCTAATATTTCACTTAATACAAAAACATTTGCATAAAATGAATACATTTACCATAGTACCTAACTTCCCCCATGATGGTTTTCTGAATACAGTCACAGGTAAATGGCATTGTTTGGTCCAACACGATAGCGGAGGGCCAGTCAGTCAATTAATGTACTTGTGACCGTATTCAAGATACAGCACTGCCTCACGTGCCTTATTGCTTTCATAAAACTGTTACCAACATATTAAAAAACAATGAATTACGTTAACAAATTGATGTAAATTTACAGCAAAACATTTACAGTTAGCTACTGTTTTTCTTTATTACAGTACAGTAATATGGGGGGCTCAATAGCATTCCGCAACACTGCTGTAAAATGACAGAAAATGCTTTAATTTACAATACCATTTTACAGTAAAGTACTGTATTACCTGTTTTGCTGTATATTTACAGCAGCATACTCTGAATGATGGCGCATTGTGGGAAAATGTGGTGGGCGGAGAAAGACTCTCTGGCTCATTAACATATTTTGAGGCGTGCCTTGTAAGGGGCTATATTTGTTCCACCTGTTTTATCTTAGTGACAGAACTCGGGCCATTGTGAATGATGAGGTTAAGTGAGAATTTCTCGATGTACATAAAGGTGTACCACAGGAGTCAATTTTGGGATGCATGCTATTGCCCCGACAGTTGATTAGCGGTGTCCAAACTACAGTCACATTTTATAGCTATGCGGGAATCCCTTGCTGATTTAAAACTTGTGCGTATACAGGGGAAACTAAATACATGTTTTCAAACTCTCGTAAGGATGTTTCAGATGAACAACATGCCCCCTTACCCCGTCACTGTCCATTTCTTGATTTTAATGGATGAGAGAAGTGCTACACCTGGTGGAGAGAGATTGTATGACAGAAATAGTTGCTTTATGCGTGCTGTACGTTACAGCATGACACGTCACGATGTAACGGAGGGTCAGTTTTTTCAACTTTTCTCCAATACTATACAGTAATTACCATGTCGATCAACGCTTGAATAGAAACCTAGTTCACACCCCCGATTTTGAAGTTAACACAGTCGCTACAGTCCCATTAGTTTTCTCTGTAGCCTCGTTTGAATGTTGCGTTTGCGCACATTTGTACGGAATGGGGTGAGTTTACGTTATTCGTTTCCCAGAGCAGTTTGCTTTTCTAGTTAGAGCCTAATGTTAGCTAGCTAACATTAAACCTGGTTGATTAGCTCCCAGCGTATTCATGCAGGGTAGTAACGACATGATTTGGCACTGTTCATTGTTGTTTAAGAAAGCTCCGGAGAACTGACAGTTCACGGGAGGTTCCACAAGGATTCAATATGTGGATGATTTGTTATTATGTTCAGATTCTCAGACAGCCCATGAAGAGGATCTCGACATCCTCTTGAGACACCTAACAAAAGTTGGTCTGAAGGTGTCCCGTGAAAAGGCACAAATTGCGCTCCAGAGGTAACATACCTGGGACACACTATCTCTCAGTGCAAGAAAACTCTGACGGTCGTCCGAAAATACACAATCCAGCGACTGCCAATTCCAACAACAATTAGAGGGGTTCAGAAAACACTGGTACTATTCGGTTATGTCCGCAGTCTTATACCATCATTGTCATTAATGGCTGCACCATTAAATGCTTTGGTGGTAGGGGGTGGAACCGGGTACCTTTCAGCCCAGGTGGACCGGAGCCCACACTGTCCTACTAGTGACTGACACAGCAGTGAAGATGTCGGGAGGAAGACCTGGATCCACGTGTCCCAGGTGATAGCTGCACCAACACCTACTGACTTGGGAGAGGCTAGAAGAGCAGGTCTTGATAGAGGAGGTGAGGATGGAAAAGGAGTGTAGATCACACTGTATATTATTATTATTAATAAGTGATTAAAGATTTAGTTCAAGTATAACTCTGACGTGTGTGATAAGTTTGTCTCTCCTCATTTGATAGTAAATAAATTAACCACCACAGCAGTCTTGCACATGTTCTGTCTGGCGCTTGCATTCCCTTCGTTGTTGTTTTATGTATGCGTTCCAATCAAAGTAAGTGTCTTATTTTCTGTGTATCGTGTTGTTGTTTCTACTGTAGCATACGGTATCTATGTATGTATGTACACTACCGTTCAAAAGTTTGGGGTCACTTAGAAATGTCCTTGTTTTTGAAAGAAAAGCTATTTTTTTGTCCATTAAAATAACATCAAATTGATCCGAAATACAGTGTAGACATTGTTAATGTTGTAAATGACTATTGTAGCTGGAAATGGCTGATTTTTAATGGAATATCTACATAGGCGTACAGAGGCCCATTATCAGCAACCATCACTCCTGTGTTCCAATGGCACGTTGTGTTAGCTAATCCAAGTTTATCATTTTAAAAGGATAATTGATCATTAGAAAACCCTTTTGCAATTATGTTAGCACAGCTGAAAACTGTTCTGATTAAAGAAAATAAAACGGGTCTTCTTTAGGCTAGTTGAGTATCTGGAGCGTCAGCATTTGTGGGTTCGATAACAGGCTCAAAATGGCCAGAAACAAAGACCTTTCTTCTGAAACTCTTCATTATATTATTGTTCTGAGAAATCAAGGCTATTCCATGCGAGAAATTGCCAAGAAACTGAAGATCTCGTACAGCGCTGTGTACTACTCCCTTCACAGAACAGCGCAAACGGGCTCTAACCAGAATAGAAAGAGGAGTGGGAGGCCCCGGTGCACAACTGAGCAAGAGGACAAGAACATTAGTGTCTACTTTGAGAAACAGATGCCTCACAAGTCCTCAAATGGCAGCTTCATTAAATAGTACCCGCAAAACACCAGTCTCAACGTCAACAGTGAAGAGGCGACTCCGGGATGCTGGCTTTCTAGGCAGAACTGCAAAGAAAAAGCCATATCTCAGACTGGCAAATAAAAATAAAAAATTAATATGGGCAAAATAACACAGACACTGGACAGAGGAACTCTGACTAGAAGGCCAGCATCCCGGAGTCGCCTCTTCACTGTTGACGTTGAGACTGGTGTTTTGAGGGTGCTATTTAATGAAGCTGCCAGTTGAGGACTTGTAAGGCATCTGTTTCTCAAACTAGACACTCATCAAATCAATTCAAATGTTATTAGTCACATGCGCCGAATACAACAGGTGTAGAGCTTACAGTGAAATGCTTACTTATGAGCCCCTAACCAACAATGCAGTTTCAAAAATTACAGGTAAGAATAAGAGATACAAGTAACAAGTAATTGAAGAGCAGCAGTGAAATGACAACAGCGAGACTATATACAGGGGGGGACCGATACAGAGTCAATGTGCGGGGGCACCGGTCATTTAAGGTAGTGTGTACATGTAGGTAGAGTTATTAATGTGACTATGCATAGATGACAACAGAGAGTAGCAGTGGTGTAAAGAGGGGGTGAGGGGGGGGGGGGGCACTGCAAATAGTCTGGGTAGCCATTTGACTAGATGTTCAGGAGTCTTATGGCTTGGGGATAGAAGCTGTTTAGAAGACTCTTGGACCTAGACTTGGCGCTCCGGTACCGTTTGCCGTGCAGTAGCAGAGAGAACAGTCTATGACTACGGTGGTTGGAGTCTGACATCTTTTAGGGCCTTCCTCTGACACCACCTGGTATAGAGGTGCTGGATGGCAAGAAGCTTGGCCCCAGTGATGTACTGGGCCGAAACACACTACCCTCTGTAGTGCCTTGTGGTCGGGTGGCCGAGCAATTGCCATACCAGGCAGTGATGCAACCAGTCAGGATGCTCTCGATGGTCCAGCTGTAGAACTTTTTGAGGATCTGAGGACCCATGCCAAACCTTTTCAGTCTCCTGAGGGGGAATAGGTTTTGTCGTGCCCTCTTCACGACTGTCTTGGTGTGTTCGGACCATGTTAGTTTGTTGCTGATGTGGATGCCAAGGAACTTGAAGCTCTCAACCTGCTCTCCTGCAGCCCTGTCGATGAGAATGGGGGTGCGCTCGGGCCTCTTTTTCCTGTTTTCCACAATCATCTCCTTTGTCTTGATCACGTTAAGGGAGAGGTTATTGTCCTGGCACCGCACAGCCAGGTCTCTGACCTCCTCCCTATAGGCTGTCTCGTCATTGTCGGTGATCAGGCCTACCGCTGTTGTGTCATCGGCAAATTTAATGATGGTGTTGGAGATGTGCCTGGCCGTGCAGTCATGAGTGAACAGGGAGTACAGGAGGGGACTAAGCACACACCCCTGAGGGGCCCCTGTGTTGAGGATCAGCGTGGCGGATGTGTTGTTACCTACCCTTCCCACCTGGGAGCGGCCCGTCAGGAAGTCTAGGATCCAGTTGCAGAGGGAGGTGTTTAGTCCCAGGGTCCTTAGCTTATTGATGAGGGTTGAGGGCACTATGGTGTCGAACGTTGAGCTGTAGTCAATGAATAGCATTCTGACATAGGTGTTCCTTTTGTCCAGGTGGGAAAGGGCAGTGTGGAGTGCAATGGATATTGCATCATCTGTGGATCTGTTGGGGCGGTATGCAAATTGGAGTGGGTCTAGGGTTTCTGGGATGAT
Source organism: Salvelinus fontinalis (assembly GCF_029448725.1). Classification (NCBI taxonomy): domain Eukaryota; kingdom Metazoa; phylum Chordata; class Actinopteri; order Salmoniformes; family Salmonidae; genus Salvelinus; species Salvelinus fontinalis. Next base: position 5,669,859 of record NC_074680.1, on the reverse strand, counting down.
GGTGTTGATGTGAGCCATGGCCAACCTTTCAAGGCACTTTAAGGCATTTGCCAGCTACGTGTGGTGCCATGTTTGTTGACATTATTCAATGCAATCTGGGTGTCATGCAAACATCTGTCAGACCAAATATGTTATAATGAGGTGAAGGTATGGTTCACTCATCTTTCAAGTAAACTTCCGGAAGTGAATGAAGGGAAGTGAATGATCGTAGACGACACACCCCTTCAACATGCAGACTGCTAACAGACAAAAGTAATCTTGTCTCCTCTTCTTGTCTTTGGTTGACGCAAAAAAACAAATATGGTGGTGCGCACAAACTACCCATCATCGGATTACTTTAGATTTTTAGAAAGTATTTTACACAATTATTTCAAGCAATGTGAGCTCACCCGTGATGTGATGAATTGTAAATAGTTATTGCTATTAGCAAATTCATATTGTGGTTTCTCTCAGCCGAGAATTATCTAAATATGACGGCTTGTGTTACTTCAATCTTTCCCCAGTTAGCGCTAGGACAAATGTAGCCTACATTTTGCCGATTTGGATGATTGTGTTATGTTGTCTCTACTTCTGTTAATGTCTGAACACTGCATCCAAAAATAAACTGCTCACATTCAGGACATAACTTTTTAGGACAGTGTTTGTGCAAAATGTTTCTGTGAAAAACAGTTTGGCTAGCTCAAATGCTGACTGTTGCGTCAATCGAAACTGGACGTTCTAATCAAATTGGTTTGAGCGTACGCTGCAGGGACCACTGTAGAATGATCACACCCATTTCTTGGTATGTGTGAAAAGGTTAACGTTCTCTGAATGGTCTGAGAAAATGTCTTTAATTAGAACCATGAGGAAACTGTTAGGAAATTTACACTCAAGTACTGAAATTCCCAGCTAAGAAATATTCCCATCTCAGAACGTTGCGTGCTAGCTGGGTATCCTGCACCATTTCCAGAAGATTGTGGGAAGGTTGTGTGCAAAATAACCATAGGACAACCTTGCTGTCACCATGCTCTAAGAAAAATGTGGTTCTCAGAACATTATGTGCTAGCTGGGCATCAACAACAATGCATACTGTACACGTCCAAGCAGCAGAAGGAGTGTGCAAACTCATTCACGAAACTTATCCTACCAACTAGCATGCAAGATGCTAATTCCTGTGTCTCCCAGCAGATGCTTACTTAAGGAATGGGTTTTAAAGAGCATGGCGTTTAGCTTTCAGCTGCATAAAGCCAAGCTGACTAATCCAGCCCCCTAACTCCCTCTCTGGCCCCAATTGTGTGTTCGTGTGTGTGCGTTTATGTGAGAGAGTGTGCGTGCTTTTTTGCTTTGAATACTGCCGCTCTTGTATAATTCATCAAGATACTTCCTCTCTTCCCCTCTCTTTCCCTTTATTTCCCTCTCTTCCCCATATCCCTATTTACTTCTCTCACTCTCTCTCTCCCTCTCTTCCCCCTCTCCCTGTGGGCCAAGGTTTCTATGAATAGCTGATTACATTGTTAACGGGGAAATTAGGAGGCTGTTGGGAAAAGTGAGAGAGAGAGTGAGAGAGAGTTGCTAAGGGGGGGAACATTGTGATGTCCTGTCAACTGCCACACCTGAAATGTACAATTTTGCCCAATGGAAGAAGAAAGTGAGTGGTCAAACAAACGTTTCACGTGCATGTTCAGAGTGTTTGTACCGATGGAGTACTTTAGACCGCTAGGCTACGTTGTATCATTGGTGGAAGACAACTTCAGGCCATTCCCAGTGAACAAACCACCACCACACAACGTTGCCTCAATGCCTTACACCAATGCTTAGAAAGACCACCTCAGGGCCGAGACATTAAAGCCGTATTTATGATTCACGTTCACAACGCAAAAAGGCATCCAGGTAAGTTGACTGAGAACACATTCTCATTTACAGCAACGACCTGGGGAATAGTTAAATGGGTGAGTAATGAGCCAATTGGAAGATGCAGAGGATTACAGTAGGTGGCCAGGTTGGGAAGTTAACCGGGACACCAGGGTTAACACCCCTACTCTTACGATAAGTGCCATGGGATCTTTAGTGACCACAGATAGGACCCGTTTAACATCCCAATCCCAAAGACCGCACCCTACACAGGGCAATGTTTTTTACAGAAGAGGAAAGAGTGCCTCCTACTGGCCCTCAAAACTCACTTCCAGCTGTAGCTGGTCTCCCATCCAGGATCAACCCTGCTCATTAACTTCAAAGGCAAGTCATTAGTGGAATGCAGGGTGGTATGCTGCTGGCTAATAATTAATTGTGGGGCTGAACACATCTGCATATTTTCGCTACACAACTATGCAGGATTGCCATTTTGCATAGCTACATAGGTATAGATTTTGCAACACATGCAATGTCATGACATATTACCTTCAAGACAGGAAATACATTAACGTATAATCAATTTAAGATTACATTTACATATAGGCCTAAACACTCTCAGATGTTTTTCCCATATTCCAACAACCAATAGTGAGGGGGGGGGTCATTTTTCATCACAGGCTTTAAGAGAAAGGGAGAAAAAAGAATAAAGGAAGGATATGGGGAATATGAAGGGAGGATAGAGAGGAAGAGTAGAGAAAAGGAAAGGAGAATATTCAAAACCCTGTGCACATCCCTAGTGAGTGAGTGAGTGTCTGTGTGAGTGACTCACATTGCGAACGTTGACCCAGTAGCCAATGATCCGGTCTGTAGCCGCGGGCTCTCTCTGGGTCCACTGGAGGTTGTAGGAGAAGTTGTTGCCCTTCAGATTGCGGATAGGGTTGGGCGTGTCAAAGTAGAACTCAGCGTTGTATGGACGGGCTACAGTGTTGGGGGAGGGAGAGGTGAGGGAGGGAGAGAGGGAGAAGGACAGGGGGAAGGAGAGAGGGGGGAGTGTTAGTTGGTTGGTTGGTTTGATACTTTTATCTATTGTGTATCAGAGGGTCAGATTAAGTCCATTAGTAAAAGTTGTCAAACTTTTCATGTACTTCATTTTCAGTCCTATATTTTCCCCAAAGCGAAACTCTCTTTTGTAGGTGTAGCCATAACCATATGGCTGCTCCCACCTATCCAGCCTTTTTTCTAACCTGTCAACACCAAAGAAGTCAAGTCAAGGTGCTAATGTATAAAATGAAACCAGGAAACAAGGTAAAAATCAATTTCCAGTAACCTGGGACAATTCCATTTCAATTTAGCCCATTCAGGAAGTATACGGAAATTCCAATTTACATCCCGAATCGGCTGAATTTAAATGGAATTAACCACAACCCCACCAGAAACTCCAGCAGCTTCTGGTACTCACATGAGATGTTGAAGGTGCAGGTAGAAGAGCCCACGCCGTTGCTGACACGGCACTTGTACGTGCCGTTGTTGCTGGGGTCCAGTTTGAATTTCAGCTGCGGGTTCTCTTGTGGGTTTGGGGTCAGGGAGGTCAGGGGCTCGCCGTTTCGCGTCCAGCGGATGCTGGCCACGCGTGGCGGGTTGGACTTCTGAATGATGCAACGCAGGGTTACAAACTGGTAGTTGGGCAAGCGTACGTCCTGGAAAACCGGGTCCAGGACTGGAGCATCTGAGTGTAGGGAGGGAAAATGGTGTTAATGATTTGGTTATGTATGCGTTATAAACGTGTTATGATCTCCTTATGTAGGTACCCTTCAAATAAAGTGTCCCCACATAGTCTAGCAGTAGAAGCAGCTCCTCTCCTAGGTTTAAAGGAGAGAAATATCAATATTGGAAGAGAGGGAGGGAGAGATGTTTAATGATAATAAATACATTTTGTGGGCTAAAACCCCAGCCTCACAGCAGTGCACTGTAACAGAAATCTGTACATTATACAAAGTCATTGTTGACATGATCAACAGTAAAATATTCACATTTTACTGCAGCATACTGGTTTAAATGATGGTGCATTGTGGTAAAATGTTGTGGGCTAGGGAAAGAATTGCAGTATTTTCATTGGTACTGTAATTCCACCCCACAGAATATAGTTCTTTACAGTAATTTTGAAGCGCCAAAAACGTTTTGACCACTAGTGGGTGCATGTTATTGTTATTTCTGGCTTATTAACATATTTTGAGGCATGCCTTAAAATGCTCTATTTGTTGCACCCGTGAGTAAGAATGCTGTACAAATTTAACTCATATGTCATTATGGTGCCCCATCAATTGAAAATGTGCAGAGAACAGAGTGTCAGCAAGTCTTAAACTTTAAATGTGACCTGTTTCAGGAAACTAGGCATATGTTGCGCGTCACTAATTCACAGGAGAGCCGTTTGAACGGAAACTGCCTTCTCAAACATGAACTTTCATGTGCCTTAATAACAAACTTGTATGCCATCTGTAAATATTAATAAATTGTTAAATTACGAGCCTAGTTGGTTACGCAACAGAAAAAGTCAGCAACCTTCCCACTAGCCATGATTGGCTGAGATAATGAGTGGGCTGGACATGCAGAGAGATGAGTTTGGATTGGTCTGCCATATAGCACACTCGTGTCTATTTGAGCTGGTCAGTATGTGTAGGATAATCCTGTCGAACGCGGCTTTTTGATGTATCGCTTATTGAAACTTAACAAAAGACTCCAGTATGCAAGTATCCATATCAATAGAACGTCACCGCAACAACTGTTTCAGAGCACTCTAGTCTGAGTGTACCAGAGCGCAGAATAACTGATGAATTTATATATGGGTAAGAGTCTAGCTACAGTTTCAGATATTATACGTTTCTAATGTTGTCAGAAAGTTGTTTTCATAGCAAGTTAAATCTTACTGTTAGCTAACGTTTATGGTCTGTGTGTAGTAATGGTCTCAGAATGCCATTTCGTATTGCTAGTTGTAGCTATCAAGGCACAAGGAGAGACCCAGATGCAGACACAGGAGGCAGATGGTTGGAGTCTTACAATGTTTTATAATCCAAAGGGGTAGGCAAGAGAAATGGTCGTGGACAGGCAAAAAGGTCAAAACCAGAACAGATTCCATGAGGTACAGAGTAGCAGACAGGCTTGTGGTCAAGGCAGGCAGAATGGTCAGGCAGGCGGGTACTGGTCAGGCAGGCGGGTACAGAGTCCAGAAACAGGCAAGGGTCAAAACCGGGAGGGCTAGAAAAAGGAGAATATCAAAAGGAGTATGGGAAAAAAAACACTGGTTGACTTAACTAAACATACAAGACAAACTGGCACAGAGAGACAGGAAACACAGGGATAAATACACTGGGGAAAATAAGCGACACATGGAGGGGGTGGAGACAAATCACAGGAACAGGTGAAACAGATCAGGGCGTGACAATAGCCTAATGTTAGCTAGCTAACATTGAACCTATTTTGTTAACTTTAACTAGCTATGACAATCGGTTTGTATTGCTAGTACTCTATGGATTAGGATTTTTTATTTTTTCGTTATTTTACCAGGTAAGTTGACTGAGAACACATTCTCATTTGCAGCAACGACCTGGGGAATAGTTACAGGGGAGAGGAGGGGGATGAATGAGCCAATTGTAAACTGGGGATTATTAGGTGACCATGATGGTTTGAGGGCCAGATTGGGAATTTAGCCAGGACACCGGGGTTAACACCCCTACTCTTACGATAAGTGCCATGGGATCTTTAATGACCTCAGAGAGTCAGGACACCCGTTTAACGTCCCATCCGAAAGACGGCACCCTACACAGGGCAGTGTCCCCAATCACTGCCCTGGGGCATTGGGATATTTTTTAGACCAGAGGAAAGAGTGCCTCCTACTGGCCCTCCAACACCACTTCCAGCAGCATCTGGTCTCCCATCCAGGGACTGACCAGGACCAACCCTGCTTAGCTTCAGAAGCAAGCCTGCAGTGGTATGCAGGGTGGTATGCTGCTGGCATATGGTTATGGTTCATTGTTTTGCTAAACAAAAGACTCCACTTTGCCAGATGATTCTATGACCCATCAAGGTAGCCAGGTGTGTCTGACAGTGACTACGGCTATTTATTGTATAATATTTGTATCTGGAATTTGTCTTTCAGCATTAGTAGAACACACCTGACACTCCTCCACCAGTCATACAAGGAGAATGGTCTAATGCCTCCCATCAAAAAGAGAACTGGGCCAACCAAGCACAGGTTACACCTGAAGCATGAGGACTTGTGGTGAAATTCATCAAATCACATACGCCGAATACAACAGGTGTAGACCTTACATGCTTACCTTCAAACCCTTAACCAGCAGTGCAGTTCAAGAAAAGTTAAGAAAATATTGACCAAATAAACAAAAGTAAAAAATTCTAAAAACAAACTGTCACGTTCGTCATAAGGAGTAGACCAAGATGCAGCGTGGTATGTTTCCATCCTTTATTATGGCATAGAAAACTTCAACGAACAAAACAACCAAACGAACCGTGAAGCTAAATAATAATGCTCACACATAGACAAGAGCCCAAAATGGGAAAATGGCTACCTAAATATGATCCCCAATCAGAGACAATGATAAACAGCTGCCTCTGATTGGGAACCATACTAGGCCAACATAGAAATATAATTCACCTAGATAACCCACCCTTAAATTACACCCCGACCTAACCAACATAGAGAATAAAAGCTCTCTATGGTCAGGGCGTGACACAAACACAATAAAATAACAATAATGAGGCTATATACAGGGGGTACCAGTACGGAGTCAATGTGCGGAGGTACAGGTTAGTTGAGGTAATTTGTACATGTAGGTAGGGGTGAAGTGACTATGTATAGATACTAAACAGTGAGTAGCAGCAGTGTAAAAACCAAATGGGGGGGGGGGGTGTCAATGTAAATAGTCTGTGGCCATTTGATTAATTGTTCAGCAGTCTTATGGCTTGGGGTGACTGGAGAAGCTGTTAAGGAGCCTTTTGGTCCTAGACTTGGCACTCTGGTTCCGCTTGCCATGCGGTAGCAGAGAAAACAGTCTATGACTTGGGTGACTGGAGTCTCTGACAATTGTATTGGCTTTCCTCTGACTTTCCTATTATATAGGTCCGGGATGGCAGGAAGCTTGGCCCCAGTGGTGTACTGGGCCGTACGCACTACGCTCTGTAGGGCCTTACGGTCAGATGTCGAGCAGTTGCCATAACAGGCGGTGGTGCAACCGGTCAGGATGCTCTTGATGGTGCAGCTGTATAACCTTTTGAGGTTCTGTGGACCGATGCCATATATTTTCAGTCTCCTGAGGGGGAAAGGTTTTGTTGTGCCCTCTTCGTGACTGTCTTGGTGTGTTTGGACCATGGTAGTTCGTTGGTGATGTGCACACCAAGGAACTTGAAACTCTCGACCCACTCCACTTCAGCCCCATCGATGTTAATGGGGGCCTGTTCGGCCCGCCTTTTCCTGTAGTCCACGATCAGCTCCTTTGTCTTGCTCACATTGAGGGAAAGGTTGTTGTCTTGGCACCACACTGCCAGTTCTCTGACCTCCTCCCAATAGGCTGTCTCGTCGTTGTCGGTGATCAGGCCTACCACTGTTGTGTCGTCAGCAAACCTAATGAGGGTGTTGGAGTTGTGCTTGGCCAAGCAGTGTTGGTGTGAGGCCCCCATGTTGATGATCAGCATGGTATATGTGTTGTTGCCTACCCTTACCACCTGGGGCGGTACGTCAGGAAGTCCAGGATCCAGTTGCAGAGGGAGGTGTTGAGTCCCAGGGTCCTTAGTTTTAATGATTCCAACCTAAGTGTATGTAAACTTCTGACTTCAACTGTAGATATACCTAATTCAGACACTAGTTAACTAATTTGCCATAGCCTACACAATACCACAGATTATTTTACCTGACTTTCTTTCTTTCTGTGCCACCAAATGTTTGCATACTACTGGTAATCTGAACAGGTTTAGCTAATACTGTAACATTATGGTACATTATGGAACAATGTTGTTTAAATTAAACAAATGGTTAGCGGGAAGATGCTATATGGACACTTCTGTCCTACAAAATTATGATTATGATTCCTATTTATTCCTCACGCTGTTACTAGGCTAATCGTCGCGCAATCCCTTCTCAAAGCCAGGATATGAGTTGAGAAATGTAACTATTTTCCACAAAAGTACGTAATGTCATGATTCCAAAGCTATATAATATTACAGATATCAGGTTTATTATCTCACATCTTGGAAAAAATTTGTAATGTTATACTTCCTGCTGATGTTGGGTTTTTGAGCTGGTTCCCAATTCACTCTTTGAGGGAGAGGTCTCCTTGCCCCAGAATCGCTCAGACTGTACCGCATGGCCCCTAGACGTAGCATGGGCAACGTACACAATGGGAGTTAATACGATTCCAGTGTAATTTCCCATCTCCTCAAAAGTATCTCTGGCTCTGCTCAATGAATAAAGAAACATGAGAGGAGTTAGCTGTTAGCTACTTTTGGTCACTCTAAACTATGACAAAAATCAAGGAAAATATAAAATAAATAAAAATTCTCGTCTTAAATTTTACAAGGTTTAAGCACTTCTGACACCATGTTATTATCTTAGATATGACTGTGCTGCGCAGCAGAGCACAAGCAAATGGCTCAGCTTCAAAATGTTAGTGATCAATTTAGTGTTACCCGAGCCTGACCCGTACCCTACTCATTGATGAAAAAAAACAGGCCCTTCCCGGCCCTAACCCAATGTATAATGTCGGGGCCCATTGGGCTTGGCTCGGGTAGCAGAGCTCTAAGGCAGCAGGCAGCTGAGTGAGTGAGTGAGAGAGCAGCGCCAGCACACGCGCACGCCATGACAATTGATGTAAAGAACAGTGAACAAACTAGCTAGCGACATACTTCTCCCTCATGTGGCAAGTCCTCTCTTGCTGTGAAATAAACATTGGGATAGTTTTCAAGCGTTCTGGGCGGCTTTTTAGTGGCGCAGCTGAGAGCCGAGTGAATTGAATCACACAGGGTTGTGACGCCTAACAATACTGTGTCCTGGTGTGTTTGCTGTTCATGCTCTGCCCCATTGAGTAGACTGTATTTGGCTCCCGAGTGGCGCAGTGGTCTAAGGCACTGTATCTCAGTGCTAGAGGCGTCACTACAGACCATGGTTCAATTCCAGGCTGTATCACAACCAGCCGTGATTGGGAGTCCCATAGGGCGGCACACAATTCGCCCATCGTCGTCCGGCTTAGGGGTAGGCTGTCATTGTAAATAAGACTCTGTTCTAAACTGACTACCCTAGTTAATTAAAGGTTAAATAAATAAAATAAAATAAAAATAATGCTGACATCTAGATGGCTATCTATTTGTTATTTTTGTAGGCTGATATCCTACATTAAATATTGGCCACGCTACAGCTTGCAATGGGGAAATCGGCCCAGAAGCCAAAGAATCGTGTATCGGACTCGGCCCGGAATCAAAATGAATGACTGCCCAGAATCGGCCCAAGTACATCGGGCCGTTTCCGTCTACCGTAATTCAGCCGACTTTGCCTGCATCTTACCAGAATCCCCCCAGAACGGCCAGATGCAAATTTAAGTAAATTTGTATCCATTTTATGCATACAAATTATACCCATCATACGTAAAAAAAAGTTATGTCAGAGGAAACACCGTACACCTGGTGACCGCGTCAGCGTGCATGCGCAGGGCCCACCACATGAGTCGCTACTGCGCGATGGGACAAGGACATCCCGACCAGCAAAACCCTCGCCTAACTCGAATGACGCTGGGCCAATTGTGCATTGTCTCATGGGTCTCCTGGTCGCGGCCGGCACGGGTCTCGAACCGGCATCTTTAGCAACGTAGTTTGCACTGCGATGCAGTGTCTTAGACCGCTGCGCCACTCAGGAGGCTCCATTCACAAAGTATCAAAATACTAAAATACTACACAGGTCTCTTAAAGAATATCTAAATGTTAATGGTCTTTTTTGATCACAGAAACAATGAGAAAAATAAAAAATTAATCATGAAATGTTAATATAAAGCAGCCCGTGTAATCATGTACCAGAGAGTAGCCCCAATCGGCCCAAGCCCCAAATAATACATTTGGGACACATACCTCACACAAGAATCGGGCGAACCCCAAGCAATACATTCGGGCCAGATAACTCACACCGGAATCAGCCCGAGCTCAATCGTTGCATCCAAGCAATAAGTAATAGTGCCGAAGGCAGCCCAGACTCGGGCCAGATCCACTGTGCTAGCTGGGTTATGTGTCTGCGCTTAGTTTATTCTTTATGGCACTCAGAGGCTGCGGTACAGTAAAGCCTATCATCACAACAATTTATATATGTGTGATTTTTTTCCAGGTCGCACAGCAAGATACGAGCAATTTATAGCAAAGCAAAATGGCTTCGGTCAACTTGAGCTAGCTAGCTTGCAGACATTAGCCAGCTAGCTTGCAGACATTAGCTAGCTAGCTTGCAGACATTAGCCAGCTAGCTAGCAAGGTTAGCTAAGGACACATGCAGTAATTCAATGTTGGTTAGCAATAGAGATACTTACAGTTGAAGTCGGAAGTTTACATAAATTTAGGTAGGAGTCATTAAAACAAATTTTTCAACCACTCCACAAATTTCTTGTTAACAAACTATAGTTTAGGCAACACGACACAAGTTTATTTATTTATTTTATTTTACCAGGTAAGTTGACTGAGAACACGTTCTCATTTGCAGCAACGACCTGGGGAATAGTTACAGGGGAGAGGAGGGGGATGAATGAGCCAATTGTAAACTGGGGATTATTAGGTGACCATGATGGTTTGAGGGCCAGATTGGGAATTTAGCCAGGACACCGGGGTTAACACCCCTACTCTTACGATAAGTGCCATGGGATCTTTTAATGACCTCAGAGAGTCAGGACACCCGTTTAACGTCCCATCCGAAAGACGGCACCCTACACAGGGCAGTGTCCCCAATCACTGCCCTGGGGCATTGGGATATTTTTTAGACCAGAGGAAAGAGTGCCTCCTACTGGCCCTCCAACACCACTTCCAGCAGCATCTGGTCTCCCATCCAGGGACTGGCCAGGACCAACCCTGCTTAGCTTCAGAAACAAGCCAGCAGTGGTATGCAGGGTGGTATGCTGCTGACAAGTGCGCACGACACAAGTCATTTTTCCAACAATTGTTTACAGACAGCCTATTTCACTTAATTCACTGTATCACAATTCCAGTGGGTCAGAAGTTACCATACACCATGATTACAAAAAATGATGTCATGGCTTTAGAAGCTTCTGATAGGCTAATTTACATCATTTGAGTCAATTGGAGGTGTACCTGTGGATGTATTTCAAGGCCTACCTTCAAACTCAGTGCCTCTTTGCTAGACATCATGGAAAAATAAAAATAAATCAGCCAAGACCTCCGAAAAAAAAATTGTAGACTTCCACAAGTCTGCTTCATCCTTGCGAGCAATTTCCAAACGCCTGAAGGTACCACGTCCATCTGTACAAACAATAGTACGCAAGTATAAACACCATGGGACCACACAGCCGTCATACCGCTCAGGAAGGAGACGTGTTCTGTCTCCTAGAGATGAACATACTTTGGTGCGAAAAGTGCAATTCAATCCCAGAACAACAGCAAATGACTTTGTGAAGATCCTGGAGGAAACAGGTACAAAAGTATCTATATCCACAGTAAAACGAGTCCTATATCGACATAACCTGAAAGGCCGCTCAGCAAGGAAGAAGCCACTGCTCCAAACCTGCCATAAAAAAGCCAGACTACGGTTTGCAATGTCCTCTGGTCCGATGAAATAAAAATAGAACTGTTTGGCCATAATGACCATCGTTATGTTTGGAGGAAAAAGGGGGGAGGCTTGCAAGCCGAAGAACACCATCCCAACCGTGAAGCACGGGGGTGGCAGCATCATGTTGTGGGGGTGCTTTGCTGCAGGAGGGACTGGTGCACTTCACAAAATAGATTACATCATGAGGCAGGAAAATTGTGGATATATTGAAGCAACATCTCAAGACATCAGTCAGGAAGTTAAAGCTTGGTAACAAATGGGTCTTTTAAATGGACAATGACCTCAAGCACACTTCCAAAGTTGTGGCAAAATGGCTTAAGGACAACAAAGTCAAGGTATTGGAGTGGCCATCACAAAGCCCTGACCTCCATCCCATAGAAAATTTGTGGGCAGAACTGAAAAAGCTTGTGCGAGCAAGGAGGCCTACAATCCTGACTCAGTTACACCAGCTCTGTCAGGAGGAATGGGGCAAAATGCACCCAATTTATTGTGGGAAGCTTGTGGAAGGCTACCAAAATTATTTGACCCAAATTAAACAATTGAAAGGCAATGCTACCAAATACTAATTGAGTGTAAGTTAACTTCTGACCCACTGGGAATGTGATGAAGGAACTTAAAGCTGAAATAAATCATTCTCTCTACTATTATTCTGACATTTCACATTCTTAATTAAAATAAAGTGGTGATCCTAACTGACCTAAGACAAGGACTTTTTACAAGGATTAAATGTCAGGTATTGTGAAAAACTGAGTTTAAATGTATTTTGCTAAAGCGTATGTAAACTTCCAACTTCAGCTGTATAAACAAGTCAAGGTACCTACCCAGCAGCTGCTTAAAATATTTTTCAACTTCACCTCCGCTTCAACAAGAAAACCTGAAATTGATCATTTGAATCTACTGTAGGCATAAGCAATTACGTTATAGAAATACAGTATGGTAGAGTAATTTATACAGGTTTCCAAATACAGTTCATTACAGTAATTTTCAGCATTTTACCCATAATGCATTGCGGTATACAGCATTAATGCTGTAAAACACATGTATGGTATTTTACTGTGAAATTACAGAAAAGTCTTATAGTGTTTAGGTTCTGTTTCAAGGCAGGGCACCTTCAACTATTGAGAGAAGGAGCGGAGCAGACCCAACTGTCGGGAGAAGGAGGGGAAACAAGGAAAATCATTCATGCCCTCTGAAAACTGGCTATAATTACAGGGGACTCTGGACCGTAGTTCGTCGCCGGAGGAACCAGACTGTGGATCGTCGTGGACTCTGGACCGTAGATCGTCATCGCGGACTCCGGACTGGGAACCGTCGCTGGAAACTCCGGACTGGGGAAGGTCGCTGCAGGCTCAGGACCTCGCAGGAGGCTCTGGACTGGGAACCCCCGCTGAAGGCTCTAGGCTGCAGACCGTCGCTGAAGTCTCTGGACTGCATACCGTACCTGGAGGCTCTGGACTGCAGACCGTACCTGGAGGCTCTGGACTGCAGACCGTACCTGGAGGCTCTGGACTGCAGACCGTCCCTGGAGGCTCTGGACTGCAGACCGTCCCTGGAGGCTTCGGGCCATGAATCTTCACTGGAGGCTTTGTGCCATGGATCATCACTGCAGGCTTCATGCCATGGATCATCACTGCAGGCTTCATGCCATGGATCATCTCTGCAGGCTCCAGGCCATGGATCAACACTGGAGGCTTCGGGCCATAGATCATCACTGGAGGCTTCGTGCCATGGACCATCACTGGAGGCTCCGGGCCATGGATCATCACTGGAGGCTCCGGGCCATGGATCATCACTGGAGGCTTCGGGCCATGGATCTTCACTGGAGGCTTTGTGCCATGGATCATCACTGCAGGCGTCATGACATGGATCATCACTGCAGGCTTCATGCCATGGATCATCACTGCAGGCTCCGGGCCATGGATCATCGCTGGAGGCTTCGGGCCATGGATCATCACTGGAGGCTTCGGGCCATGGATCATCACTGGAGACTTCGTGCCATGGATCATCACTGGAGGCTTCGTGCCATGGATCATCACTGGAGGCTTCGGGCCATGGATCATCACTGGAGGCTTCGGGCCATGGATCACCACTGGAGGCTTCGGGCCATGGATCACCACTGGAGGCTCCGGTCCATGGATCATCACTGGAGGCTTCGTGCCATGGATCACCACTGGAGGTCGGGTGCGTAGAGCTGGCACAGGACGCACCGGGCTGGAGAGACGCACTGGAGGCCTGGTGCGTGGAGCTGGCATAGGGCTTTTACCAGGCTGGGCAGACGCACAGGAGACCGGGTGCGTGGAGCTGGCACAGGATATACTGGGCCGTGGAGATGAACCGGAGGTCTGGAGCGCAGAGCTGGCACAACCCATCCTGGCTGGATGGTCACCCTAGCCCGGCAACTGCCGGGCGCTGGCACAGGACGCACTGGGCTGTGAAGGCGCACCGGAGACACAGTACATGTAACCGCAAAGCATGGTGCCTGAAGGGTCACACGCTCCTCAAAGCGTCTTGCTCCAGACTACAACCCCTCCAAACTATTTTGTCCCTCTCCAATACCAACCACTCCTCGCTCAAACGGTCCAAGAATTCCTCTTCGGTCTCGGACTCACCCCTCAGCACCGACGCCCACGTCATCTGCCCCCCCCCCCCAAAATGTTTTGGGGCTGCCTCTCAGGTTTCCGTCGTGTGCTCTCCTCCTGACCACGCTGCTTGGTCCGTTTGAGGTGGAATCTTCTATTACGTCCGTCGTTAGATGAATGAGACCAAAGCGCAGCGTGGAAAGTGTTCATGATTTTTAATACTGAACTCCGACAAAACAACAAAATACAAAACCGAACGTAACGTTCTGCAGGCCTAGACAGCAACTATGCAAAAAGAAGATCCCACAACTGAAGGTGGGAAAAAGGCTGCCTAAGTATGATCCCCAATCAGAGACAATGATAAACAGCTGCCTCTGTTGGCCTAGTATGGTTCCCAATCAAAGAAATAGAAACATTGATTTGTCCACACAAGTCACACCTTGACCTAACCAAATAGAGAATAAAAAGGCTCTCTAAGGTCAGGGCGTGACAGCGTATAATCCTGAATGCTGATTGGTTAAAATTGCATTCCAGTCGGTGTCTATTCCACAAGTTGCCACTGGCTAAATCTATGACGTTAAAATACCTATTTACTCTGTTCCATCTGACTGCGCAATCCACTGTCTCATCAGCCCAGGCAGGCAATTTATACACTTGATCTCCACTACAAAAAGCATCTTGACATTATCTCACATTTCTTTTAGAATAACATTTAGTTTTCAAAAGCAGAGATTTGTATAAACCTTGCTGTCTGTCTCTCCGACATTTGCAACATTGTTTCAATATTCAAATTTGATCTCCTGCTGTCGAATAGTAATGAACGTGTGTGGACGTTCATTACTATTCGACAGGGACGAGACAGACAGGCAGGCAGTGTTTCTCAGCCAGTAGCTGGCATCATTTCTATGGATAAATACAAAAAAATGTCAATTGAAGATAGGTACAACAAAACGCAGCAAATTTGCACTCTTTCCAGCTTCAGTTCTAAGTGATTGTGTTACTGTAGCTGTGTTGTTGGCTAGCTCCGCTGAACAACATTTTCCTGACGAGTGAGCCCATTTTCTATGACAGGTGAAATCGCGCCTCATTAGCTCATTGTTATGGCTGTATATAAAATGCCACTATAAAAAAGGTTAAACAAATGCAAATGCTGCTACTTTGCTGTTATTCTGCCTGCACTGTTTGACGTGACTATAAGTTAGCCGTAGATTGGCTAGCTAGCAAGCAAGGGATAAGAACGTTGCCAGCCAGTATGGCAATGGAACATTTAGAACGAACGACTGGGTCACGTCCATAGATACAGAACAAAAAGACTGAGCGACTGGGTCACGTCCATAGATACAGAACAAAAAGACTGAATGACTGGGTCGCTTCGCTAGCAACCCTAGATTGTGTCGGGACTATATCTTGTCCATTGTTCATGCATAATGGATCAAATCATGAAAAACGAGCACTGTAGTTTTGAGTTCCACCAAGTGGGTGTGGAAGAGGCGAAACAATTGTTGCTATCTATAAAAAAGGACCTGGTACCGACAACCTGGATGGTGAATTGCTGAGGTTGGTAGCAGAATACATTGTGACTCATGTTTGCCACATCCTCAATTTAAGCCTAGAAGACGTTGTGTGCCATCAGACATATAGCCCTTGGTTCACTCCAGACTTAACTGCCCTTGACCACCACAAAAACATCCTGTGGCGTACTGCACTAGCATTGGATAGACCCCGCGATATGCAACTTTTCAGGGAAGTCAGGAACCAATATACACAGTCAGCTAGGAAAGCAAAGGCTAGCTTTTTCAAATAGAAATTTGCATCCTGCAGTACTAATTCCCAAAAGTTTTGGGACACTGTAAGGTCCATGGAGAATAAGAGCACCTCCTCTCAGCTGCCTACTGCACTGAGGCTGGGAAACATTGTCACCATCGATAAATCCACGACAATCGAGAATTTCAATAAGCATTTCTCTACTGCTGGCCATGCTTTCCACCTGGCTTCTGCACCCCCTGCAGCAACTGGCCCAAGCCCCCCCCCCCCCCCCCCCCCCCGCTTCTCCTTCACCCAATCCAGACAGCTGATGTTCAGCTGAAAGAGCTGAAAAATATGGATCCCTGCAAATCAGCTGGGTTAGACAATCTGGAGACTCTCTTCCTAAAATTATCCACCACCATTGTTGCAACCCCTATTACTAGTCTGTTCAACCTCTCTTTCGTATCATCCGAGATTCCCAAACATTGGAAAGCATCCGCGGTCAT
The DNA here is from genome assembly GCF_029448725.1 of Salvelinus fontinalis. Lineage (NCBI taxonomy): Eukaryota > Metazoa > Chordata > Actinopteri > Salmoniformes > Salmonidae > Salvelinus > Salvelinus fontinalis. The sequence continues at coordinate 5,653,381 of NC_074680.1, read as the reverse complement.
CCCCCTCTTCAAAGGGGGAGACAATCTGTTACCAATCTGTTAAAGAACTATATCCATCCTACCCTGTCTTTCTAAAGTCTTCGAAAGCCAAGTGAACAAACAGATCACTGATCATTTCAAATCCCACCGTATCTTCTCCGCTGGTCACGGGTGCATCTCAGCCACGCTCAAGGTCCTAAACGATATCATTACCATCATCGATAAAATACAGTACTGTGCAGCCGTCTTCATCGACCTGGCCAAGGCTTTTGACTCTGTCAATCACCACATTCTTATCGGCAGACTGCCTCGCCTGGTTCACTAACTACTTCTCAGATAGAGTTCAGTGTGTCAAATGGGAGGGCCTGTTGTCTATGGGGGTGCCACAGAGTTCAATTCTCGGGACGACTCTTTTCTCTGTATATATCAATGATGTCGCCCTTGCTGCGTGTGAATCTTTGATCCACCTCTACGCAGACGACACCATTCTGTATACATCTGGCCCTTCTTTGGACACTGTGTTAACAAACCTCCAGACGAGCTTCAATGCCATACAACACTCCTTCCGTGGCCTCCAACTGCCCTTAAATGCTAGTAAAACTAAATGTTATGCTCTTCCACCGATCGCTGCCCACACCCGCCCGCCCGACTAGCATCACTACTCTGGACGGTTCTGACTTAGAATATGTGGACAACTATAAATACCTAGGTGTCTGGCTAGACTGTGAACTCTCCTTCCAGACTCATATTAAGTATCTCCAATCCAAAATTAAATCTAGAATCAGCTTCCTATTTCGCAACAAAGCCTCCTTCACTCATGCTGCCAAACATTGGCAAGGGCCATGATTGTTTTTTTGTCTTTACTAATAACATTCCACTGACCTTGAATAAAGCCTGTGTGTCTGTGTACTCTGACAACTCAACAGTATACATGTCTGCTGCAACAGTGAAATAAATAACTGACACCCTTAACATAGAGCTCCAGTCAGTTTTAGAATGGTAACTAGCAATAGGCTGGTGCTAAATACAGCATCTCAAAAACGAAAAGCACAATTGTTGGGACAAATCTAAACCTCATTTAGATGTATTATTGAATAATGTAGCGATTGAGCAAGTTGAGGGGACTAAAACGCTGGATGTCACCCTAGATAGTAAGCTGTCATGGTCAAATCATATGGACTCAATGGTTGCTAAAACGGGAAGAGGTCTGTCCATGATAGGGCGTTGCTCTGCCTTCTTGGCATCTCAGTCGACCAGACAGGTCTAACAGGCCCTAGTTTTGTCGCACCTGGACTACTGTCCAGCTGTGTGGTCATGTGCGGCAAAGGGGTACATAGGTCAAATGCAGTTAGTCCAGAACAAAGCAGCACGTATCACACTTAGATGTACACGAAGGGCAAGTGTCAGCAACATGCATGTCAGTCTCTCCTGGCTCAAAGATGAGGAGAGATTGACTGCATCACTATTGGGCTTTGTGCGAGTTTTTGATGTGTTGAAGGTACCGAACGGTCAAGCAGTTCCGACCCTCATTGGTACAACACAAGACATGCAACCCGAGGTCTCTTCACAGTCCCCAGATCCAGAACAGTATTATATAGAGCCATGACTACATGGAACTCTGCCACCCTAGGTTTCTCAAGCTAGCAATAAAACCATTTTTTTTTAACTGATTAAAGAACACATTACTGCACAAAGGGGACTGTGAAGCGAAACAGCCATTATATATTTCTTGTATTTTAATTTGCACTGTACTGTGTATTAGACCGAGATATTGTGTGTATGTACTGATATGTAGGCTATGTGTGACATTTACAATATATGTAGTTCAGTCCTTGACTAATAATGTTTACTTATTATATTTTTATTTAACCTTTATTGAACTAGGCAAGTCAGTTAAGAACAAATTCTTATTTACAATGACGGGCTAGAGTTAAGATAATATTTTATGTATTTGTTTCTTGCACCCACTGTGAAATTTGGTGGAGGATCGGTGATGATCGGTGCTTCAGCAAGGCTGGAATCGGGAAGATTTGTCTTTGTGAAGGACGCATGAATCAAGCCACGTACAAGGTTGTCCTGGAAGAAAACCTGCTTCCTTCTGCTCTGACAATGTTCCCCAACTCTGAGGATTGGTTTTTCCAGCAGGACAATGCTCCATACCACACAGCCAGGGCAATCAAGGTGTGGATGGAGGACCACCGGATCAAGAGCCTGTCATGGCCAGGCCAATCTCCAGACCTGAACCCCATTGAAAACTTCTGGAATGTGATCAAGAGGAAGATGGATGGTCACAAGCCATCAAACAATGCCGAGCTGCACTGAATTTCTGCGCCAGGAGTGGCATAAAGTCACCCAACATCAATGTGAATGACTGATGGAGAGCATGCCAAGACACATGAAAGCTGTGATTGAAAATCAGGGTTATTCCCCCCAAATATTGATTTTGGAACTCTTCCTAAGTTAACACATTAGTACTGTGTTGTTTAAAAATGAAAATTAACTTATTTTCTTTGCATTATTCGAGGTCTGACAGCACTGCATATTTTTTTATTATTTTCACCAGATGTCATTTTCTGCAAATAAATGCTCTGACAATATTTTTATTTGGAATTTGGGAGAAATGTTGTCTGTAGTTTATAGAATATAGAATTGTAATTTTACCCAAACAAGATACCTATAAATAGTAAAACCAGAGAAACTGATAATTTTGCAGGGGTCTTTACATTTTTTCCAGAGCTGTATTGTATTTTATTTAACTAGGCAAGTCAGTTATTTACAATGACGGCCTACACCGGCCAAACCCAGACGACGCTGGGCCAATTGTGCGCCGCCCTATGGGACTTCCAATCACGGTCGGTTGTGATACGGTCGGCCTGAATTCGAACCAGAGTGGAAAGACAGACAGACAGATGGACAGACATGGAGGCAGACAGACACTCTCTCACAAACACAAACACAAATCCACACACAAACACACCCAGACATATCACTTAGTCCCCAGACATTTACAGTATGGTAGACAGGGTAGATTGGGTAGATTGATCTGCATTGAGTGCACGGGAGAAAATGTTGTGTGTGTAGTGAAAAGAGAAAGTGATGGAGGAAGATGGATGACGGAGAGAGTGTAGTGTTAGAGTGAATGAGAGAGAGAATGGAGATGATTGAGTCAGCTAGACGGAGCGAGGGAGGGAGGAAAAGCAAAAGGGACACAGAAGAGAGAGAGGTGACAAGGAAATAGACAAGAGTGAGAGAACGATAGAGGGAGACAAAGAGAGATGAGATGAGATGCTGCCTAATTGATGATGAGAATAGCAAAGAGGAACAACATCCATGTCACGGTAAGAGGAGCTAGAAAGAGAGGGAGGGCTAGGGAGTATAAAAGAAGGAAGAGGAGAAAAGGAGAGAAGTAGGGAGGAAGAGAGAAAGAGGGGGGTTCCCTTAATTATAGAGGAGCATCTTCCCCGGGTATCGATCAAAGATGCTAAATGAAGGGTACAAAAACAAACCCAATAAACAAATAAATACAAAGCAGGAGGGAAGGAGAGAGGGAGGAAAGGAAGGGGGAATCGTTGGTTTCCAAAGCACTGATTGCTCCCTGGCAAAGGGGTTCTGCAACTTCTACCTCACTCTCTCTTCCTCTCCCTGTTTTTCATTCTCTCCCTTCTCCCTCCTCTCCCTGGTTCTCTTTTCTCCTTCCATCTCTCTCTCTCTCCTTACCTCTCTTGATCACTAACTATCTTCTTCTCTCAGTTTCACTTTCTCTTCTTCTGTCTCTCTCTAATCCCTCTCTCTCTCTCTCGCTCCAATAAATCATTGAAGTGGACTGGTGTCGCCCTTCCGCCCCGCCTGCATTAGCCAGTCTTGTAAATCTAGCAGTATCTTTCTTAGGATGTGGACGGACAGTGGATGTGGGTTGCGAGGGTTTGGAATGACAGCTCCATGTCATAGTAGTCATTACCTAAGCTAGCATGCATTACTGGCTAAGCTAGCTTCATTCGCTAAGCAAGCTAGTTTGGGCATATCCTTTACCATGAATCCCAAACAAACTTTAAGGCCCTATCCACAAGGCACTTGTGGAGATCTGAGAGGATTGGATAGGTGTCTGCAACAACAACTCCATCTAGCCTATCCAGTGGCAATTTTAGCATGTAAATCTTGGTGGGGCCAAAAAAATGTTTATATGCATGCCAGCAAAGTCACTACACAACACAAAACAATACATTAATTGAACAATAATGGTAATAAACAGTGCCCACAAACTGTTAGGGCCTACATAAAGCTGTCCCAACACCTTCCCACTGCTACACCTGGCTATCAGCGGAGCCTTGTCTGGCAGCAAAACAGTTAATTCAGACTCATTTACTGCCTTTTAAAAACATGGCTGACTTGCTTAAACAAATGTGGTTTCTACTGACAATTGAGATGTACAAACTATGGCATAAGGGGACTACAAGCAGATAAGAGGCAATCCGTAATTTCGATTAAGACATTAATGAGCGAGTTAGGACAGACGCAGTCAATATAACTATTTGTTCAGCACTTTTTAAATTTACAGTGACAGAACATGGGCCGTTCTTACAGTATTCTCCCTGTACACCACATCAGAACCGTAGGATAAATAAAGGGGGCATATAAGCTGACAATGAAAGCTCTTACAATATTCAATGATTACATTTTTCTAAAACAGGCTATAGGCTACATTTGCGCCACCAAGTCAGAACAGTAGGCTAAATTATGTGGGGAAAGGGACACAATTATTAGGGCGAGTCACATGGGCTACTAAAAGCTTACTACACAACATACACTTAGTATTACTTTCTTAGCTACAGTATACTGGTCATATCTCCCTGGCATATTACATCATTTATGCAGTAGCATACAAGACATTTTTGGACTCACCTTGTTGTGCTCACTTCAACAGGACAGTGGCGCAGGGGTCCTTCGTGGTCATCAAACTTTGCCATCAAAGGCTGGCATTCTATGGATTAATGGTGCTTTCAAGACAACTGGGAACTCAGAAGAAAAGTTGAATGATGATGACGTTAGAGATCTCAAGGTCGAAGCTCGAGAAAGAGGCCCGAGTTCCCAACTTCAAAATGTATTTTCCCAGTCAGTGCTAGTTTTTTGGGGGAGTTCCCAGTTGTCTTGAACTCATTCAAGTCTGAGATTTCCCAGTTCCGAGTTTCCAGTTATTTTGAGCACGGCAGAAGTCATGCTGGATTGACAGCATGGCAAATGTCCTTTAAAGCTTGGAAAAGAGACCCTTAATCCCAGACTTGGACAACACACCCACTTCACTGAATAGCAGGAATTGATTGCTTTGCAATGCTTGAGGTTAGACACTGATTTTATCTGAACCACTCATTGGGGAATTTGCGATTTCCAACTTGTTGTGTAATGTTTATGTCCAATGGCCGATGAGCCCCGATACGTATTATATATAATTTCTCTTCATTATTTCTCTTCATATGACAAGGAATGAAAAGGATTTGCCAGTAGATTGTTGACTTGATTCATGATGATGACTGCTATCTTGCAAGCTAAGATTTTGAAAGTATGATGTTGACATGATCAGTCCAATCAAAGCATTCACGGACAACCAATCCATCAAAGGTAGAAATGAGTTGCATTTTTGACAGGACCACATAGAGTTTCCTTTCTGTTTGGCCCCATGGTCAGACCCTGACACAATTGAATAGTCCTCTGTTCCTTATTCTTTAGCGGCTAAGGGTAGTTGGGTGGACATCAAGGGGGCCATACTGCACATCACATTTAATGGGAAATACAGGCAATGGAACAATGTTATTTTTAAGAATGGATGTAAAGGGATATTACACAAAGCAATGTGCGTTTCAGGGCTATTCTTTGAGCCTCTATGTCTCTCTATGGCCAGGATTGTATTGTTCGCCCAATCCACCGATATATATTATCTTATTTCACAGTTTACACAATAACACATTCTAAAGTGAACTGTATAGGATGGTGAGCAAAAGAGGACACAGTTCTTTTCAAAAATGGCACAGCTCACATTAGAAAACAAAACACACCGACACACCTTCAATGGCACCAATTTCAAAACTGTAAAGTGGGAAGGTGTATTTTCATGAGCGTCAAGCAACATCACATACTGTACAGTTAATGAATAGGCTCTCTGGCTTGCCTTTGTGATGGCGCCAAGAGAAGAGAAATCGTCATGAATTCTAAGGCTTTTAGGGTTTTGAACTTTATGAACGAGCCCGATTCATTATGGAAGCATTATTGAAGCGCAGCAGGCAAAAGCACTCTTACTGCAGACCACCAAGAAGTCTAAACGTAAACCAAGGGGAGTGTTTGTTAATAGCTTAGTCGCTAATTGCTCGCACAAACAATAAACAGGGTATGCACACGTAGACGCGTTGGTTTCTGATACCATTTGTTAGTTAGCAACGTTGTTGTGTATGTTAGTAACAGTGCATTCGACCCCATTTAAGGGTTATCGTTAGCTTACTGCGGTCCAGTGTGCGTTTCAAATTGAATTGAGACAGTGACTGCCGTCCATTCTAATCTAATACTACTAGCTATCGATTTGAACAAATTGTTGATTGAGATTTAATGACAGAATATTGTTAGCTGGGTGAACTGACACGGCTCTTCAGGTCTCAGGCAACGTCACTCATTACATGTGTGGTTCTGAATTACCTCTGTTACAGTAACACAGCTTATTCAACTAATCAAAAATGTGAGGATTACTTGATTCATTCATTAGGTGTGTTACTACTGGACTGAACAAAACCTTGCACACCATATATGTCACGCCCTGGCCTTAGTATTCTTTGTTTTCTTTATTATTTTAGTTAGGTCAGGGTGTGACATGGGGAATGTTTGTGTTTTGTTGGTTTTGGGTGTTTCTATGGTAAAGGGGTTGTTGGGTGTAGTATATGGGTTTGTGTTGAGTTCATGTGTCTAGCGTTGTCTATGTATGTTTAGTTGTCTAGGAGAGTCTATGGTTACCTGAATGAGTTCCCAATTAGAGACAGCTGATTTCGGTTGTCTCTGATTGGGAGCCATATTTAGGGTAGCCATAGGCTTTCATTTGTTGTGAGTAGTTGTCTATGTGATACGTTTGTAGCCAGTGTGTGCACATCGTTGTTTAGCTTCACGATCGTTTTCTTGTTTTGTTTAGTGTTTAAGTGTTTTTGTTTCGTTTGCCTTCTTCGTTAATAAAAAGGAGATGGCTTATTTTCCTAAAGCTGCGTTTTGGTCCGTTAATCCTCCACACGATCGTGACAGAACTACTCACCAATACAGGACCAAGCGGCATGGAAAGCGGCAACAGGACCCACCTACACAGGATTCGTGGACATGGGAGGAGATACTGGATGGTAAGGGGCCGTGGGCACAACCGGGAGAATATCGCCTTCCTCGTGAAGAGCTGGAGGCAGCTAAAGCCGAGAGGAGGCGATATGAGGAGGCAGCACGGAGACAAGGCTGGAAGCCCGTGAGTACAACCCAAAAATTTCTTGGGGGGGGCCTTAAAGGGAGTGTGGCGAAGTCAGGTAGGAAACCTGCGCCTACTCCCTGTACTTACCGTGGAGAGCGAGAGTACGGGCAGACACCGTGTTACGCAGTAGAGCGCACGGTGTCTCCTGTACGCGTGCATAGCCCGGTTCGGTACATTTCAGCTCCACGTATCGGCCGGGCTAGACTGAGCGTTGAGCCGTATGTCATGAAGCCGGCCCAACGCATCTGGTCACCAGTGCGTCTCCTCGGGCCGGCGTACATGGCACCAGCCTTACGCATGGTGTCCCCGGTTCGCCTACATAGGCCGGTGCGGGTTATTCCACCTCCCCGCACTGGTCAGGCGACGGGGAGCATACAACCAGGTAAGGTTGGGCAGGCTCGGCGTTCAAGGGAGCCAGTACGCCTGCACGGTCCGGTATTTCCGGCGCCACCTCCCCGCCCCAACCCAGTACCACCAGTGCCTCCTCCACGCACTAGCTATATGGTGCGTGTCTCCAGCCCTTTACCACCAGTGTCTAAACCACGCACAAAGCCTCCTGTGTGTCCCCAGAGTCCTGTGCGTCCTGTTGCTGCTCCCCGCACTAGCCCTGAGATGCATGTCCCCAGCCCGGTGCCACCAGTCCCGGCACCACGCACCAGGCCTACAGTGCGCCTCAGCCGGCAGGAGTCTGCCGTCTGCACAGCGATGACTGAACTGCCCGTCTGCCAAGCGCCATCTGAGCCATCCGTCTCCCCAGCGCCATCTGAGCCATCCGTCTGCAATGAGCCTGCAAAGCCGCCCGTCTGCCATGAGCCTGCAAAGCCGCCCGTCTGCCATGAGCCCACTGAGCCGTCCGCCAGACAGGAGCCGCTAGAGCCGCCAGCCAGACAGGAGCCGCTAGAGCCGTCCGTCAGACAGGATCTGCCAGAGCCGCCAACCAGACAGGATCTGCCAGAGCCGCCAACCAGACAGGATCTGCCAGAGCCGCCAACCAGACAGGAGCAGCCAGATCAGTCAGCCAGCCATGAGCAGCCAGATCCGTCAGCCAGCCATGAGCAGCCAGATCCGTCAGCCAGCCATGAGCAGCCAGATCCGTCAGCCAGCCATGAGCAGCCAGATCCGTCAGCTAGCCATGAGCAGCCAGATCCGTCAGCTAGCCATGAGCAGCCAGATCCGTCAGCTAGCCATGAGCAGCCAGATCCGTCAGCTAGCCATGAGCAGCCAGATCCGTCAGCTAGCCATGAGCAGCCAGATCCGTCAGCTAGCCATGAGCAGCCAGATCCGTCAGCTAGCCATGAGCAGCCAGATCCGTCAGCTAGCCATGAGCAGCCAGATCCGTCAGCTAGCCATGAGCAGCCAGATCCGTCAGCCAGCCATGAGCAGCCAGATCCGTCAGCCAGCCATGAGCAGCCAGATCCGTCAGCCAGCCATGAGCAGCCAGATCCGTCAGCCAGCCATGAGCAGCCAGATCCGTCAGCCAGCCATGAGCAGCCAGATCCGTCAGCCAGCCATGAGCAGCCAGATCCGTCAGCCAGCCATGAGCAGCCAGATCCGTCAGCCAGCCATGAGCAGCCAGATCCGTCAGCCAGCCATGAGCAGCCAGATCAGTCAGCCAGCCATGAGCAGCCAGATCCGTTAGCCAGCCATGAGCAGCCAGATCTGTCAGCCAGCCATGGGCCGTCCCTCAGTCCGGAGCTGCAGTCCCTCAGTCCGGAGCTGCAGTCCCTCAGTCCGGAGCTGCCATTTCTCAGTCCGGAGCTGCCCCTTATCCTGGTGCTGCCCCTTATCCTGGTGCTGCCCCTTACCCTGGTGCTGCCCCTTACCCTGGTGCTGCCCCTGACCCTGGTACTGCCCCTGACCCTGGTACTGCCCCTGACCCTGGTACTGCCCCTGATCCTGGTACTGCCCCTTACCCTGGTACTGCCCCTTAGTCCGGAACTGCCCCTTCATGCAATGGGGTTAATGTGGAGGGGGGTCGTTTGGAGGAAGCCTAGGAGGTGGTTAGGTACTGTGGTGACGTGGGGACCGCGACCAGAGCCGGAGCCGCCACCGTGGATGGAAGCCCACCCAGACCCTCCCCTAGACTGTGTATGGTGCGCCCGGAGTTCGCGCCTCAAGGGGGGGGTTATGTCACGCCCTGGCCTTAGTATTCTTTGTTTTCTTTATTATTTTAGTTAGGTCAGGGTGTGACATGGGGAATGTTTTTGTTTTGTTGGTTTTGGGTGTTGTTTATGGTAAAGGGGTTGTTGTATAGTATATGGGTTTGTGTAAAGTACATGTTTCTAGTGTTGTTTATGTATGTTTAGTTGTCTAGGAGAGTCTATGGTTACCTGAATGAGTTCCCAATTAGAGACAGCTGATTTCGGTTGTCTCTGATTGGGAGCCTTATTTAGGGTAGCCATAGGCTCTCATTGGTGGTGGGTAATTGTCTATGTAGAACGTTTGTAGCCTGTATGTATGTGCACAACGTTTGTAGCTTCACGGTCGTTTTGTTGTTTTGTTCGTTTTGTCAAAGTGTTTCGTGTTTATTTTTGTCATCTTTTAAAATAAAAGAAGATGGCTTATTTTCCAACTGCTGCGTTTTGGTCCGTCAATCCCCCACACGATCGTGACAATATAGGTCTCCAGGACCAGGAGAAACACTTATCTTGGGTAATACTTAATTCTATTCAGAGCTCAATAAACAGACATCTCATGGAAAATGTAGTACTTTACTACTCACATTGTACATTCAGCTGAACCTGCGCCTGACGTGGCTTGATGTTGAGGCCATTGTATGGTGCCGTCTGGCAGCGGTAGGCACCCATCAGGTCGCGGGTGACGTTGGTCAGGCGGAGGCGCCCGTCGCGTGTTTCCACCGCCCACTCACCCGTGGGCATGGCCAGGTCCTTGTCGGCGCGCGACCAAAGCACAGGTGGGCGGGGCTTGCCGTCAACCAGGCACACCAGGTCGGTGGTGCCTCCCTCCCTCACACTCACCACCTGGCCCCCTTCTGGCACCGTTAAAATTGGGGGAGTGACTGTGGGGGGAGAAAGGGGGAAGGGTGTGAGAGGGCGTCATCATCGGATTCGGCCACAGTGTCTCCTGACCCCTCCTCTCAGCCTCCAGTATTTATGCTGCAGTAGTTTATGTGTCTTTGGGGGGCTAGGGTCAGTTTGTTATATCTGGAGTACTTCTCCTGTCTTATCCGGTGTCCTGTGTGAATTTAAGTATGCTCTCTCTAACTCTCTTTCTCTCTCGGAGAACCTGAGCCCTAGGACCATGCCTCAGGACTACCTGGCATGATGACTCCTTGCTGTCCCCAGTCCACCTGGCTTTGCTGCTGCTCCAGTTTCAACTGTTCTGCCTGCGGCTATGGAACCCTGACCTGTTCACCGGACGTGCTACCTGTCCCAGACCTGCTGTTTTCAACTCTCTAGAGACTGCAGCAGCGGTAGAGATACTCTTAATGATCGGCTATGAAAATCCAACTGACATTTACTCCTGAGGTGCTGACTTGCTGCACCCTCGACAACTACTGTGATTATTATTATTTGACCATGCTGGTAATTTATGAACATTTGAACATCTTGGCCATGTTCTGTTATAATCTCCACCCGGCACAGCCAGAAGAGGACTGGCCACCCCTCATAGCCTAGTTCCTCTCTAGGTTTCTTCCTAGGTTTTGGCCTTTCTAGGGAGATTTTCCTAGCCACCGTGCTTCTACACCTGCATTGCTTGCTTTTTGGGGTTTTAGGCTGGGTTTCTGTACAGCACTTTGAGATATCAGCTGACGTAAGAAGGGCTATATAAATACATTTGATTTGAAGGGAGTGGGATGGGAGAGAGGGGGAGTGAGGAGGGAGATGGAGATGGAGGATAAAGAGAAGAGTGGAAGAAACAGGAAGAGGGAAGAGTGGAGGGCAAGAAAATATTTTAGAAAGGGTTGCCCAAAAGAAAACCAGGGTTTATAGAAAGAAAGAGAAAAAAAAGAAAGATGAGGACAGCTGGACGAAGGGTAGAGGGGGAGAGTGAGTGAGGTTAAATGTTGACATTAGCAAGGCCATTTTTATTGGACATTAAAGTGACTATATATACAGTTGAAGTTGGAAGTTTACATACACTTAGGTTGGAGTCATTAAAACTCGTTTTTCAACCACTCCACAAATGTCTTGTTAACAAACTATAGTTTTGGCAAGTCAGTTAGGACATCTACTAAGTCATTTTATAAACACCCGTTTACAGACAGATTTTTAAACTTATAATTCACTGTATCACAATTCCAGTGGGTCAGAAGTTTACATACACTAAGTTGACCATGCTATTAAACAGCTTGGAAAATTCCAGAAAATGTTGTCATGGCTTTAGAAGCTTCTGATAGGCTAATTGACATCCTTTGAGTCAATTGGAGGTGTACCTGTCTATGTATTTCAAGGCAGACCTTCAAACTCAGTGCCTCTTTGCTTGACATCATGGGAAAAACAAAAGAAATCAGACAAGATCTCAGAAAATTGTAGGCCTCCACAAGTCTGGTTCATCCTTGGGAGCAATTTCCAAACGCCTGAAGGTACCACGTTCAAGCTGGAGAAAACAGGTAGAAAAGTATCTATACCCACAGTAAAACAGTAAAACGAGTCCTATATCGAAATAGCTTGAAAGGCCGCTCAGCAAGGAAGAAGCCACTGCCGCAAAACCTCCATAATAAAGACAGACTACGGTTTGAAACTGCACATGGGGACAAAGATTATATTTTTTGGGAGAAATGTCTTCTGGTATGACTTAAACAAAAATTGTTTGGCCATAATGACCATCGTTATGTTTGGAGGAAAAAGGGGAAGCTTGCAAGCCGAAGAACACCATCCCAACCATGAAGCACGGGGGTGGCAGTATCATGTTGTGGGGGTGCTTTGCGGCAGGAGGGACTGGTGCACTTCACAAAATAGATGACATGAGGAAGGTAAAGCATGTGGATATATTGAAGCAACTTCTCAAGACATCAGTCAGGAAGTTAAAGCTTGGTCGCAAATGGGTCTTCCAAATAGACAATGACCTCAAGCATACTTCCAAAGTTGTGGCAAAATGGCATAAGGACAACAAAGTCAAGGTATTGGAGTGGCCATCACAAAGCCCTGACCTCAATCCTATAGAAAATGTGTGGGCAGAACTGAAAAAGCGTGTGCGAGCAAGGAGGCCAACAAACCTGACTCAGGTACACCAGCTCTGTCAGCACCCCCACAACATGATGCTACCACCCCCGTGCTTCACGGTTGGGATGGTGTTCTCCGACTTGCAAGCCTCCCCCTTTTTCCTTCAAACATAACAATGGTCATTATGGCCAAACAGTTCTATTTGTTTTATCAGACCAGAGGACATTTTACGAATGTCATTCCTGAGCGGTATGACGGCTACGTGGTCCCATGGTGTTTATACTTGCGTACTATTGTTTGTACAGATGAACGTGGTACTTTCAAGCGTTTGGAAATTGCTCCCAAGGATAAACCAGACTTGTGGAGGTCTACAATTTTATTTCTGAGGTCTTGGCTGATTTATTTTGATTTTCCCATGATGTCAGTCACAGAGGCACTGAGTTTGAAGGTCGGCCTTGAAATACATCCACAGGTACACCTTCAATTGACTCAAATGATGTCAATTAAGCTATCAGAAGCTTCTAAAGCCATGACATCATTTTCTGGAATTTTCCAAGCTGTTTAAAGGCACAGTCAACTTAGTGTATGTAAACTTCTGACCCACTGGAATTGTGATACAGTGAAATAATCTGTCTGTAAACAATTGTTTGTCATGCACAAAGTAGATGTCCCAACCGACTTGCCAAAACTATAGTTTGGTAACAAGAAATTTGTGGAGTGGTTGAAAAATGAGTTTTAATGACTCCAACCTAAGAGTATGTAAACTTCCGACTTATATACACTGCTCAAAAATATAAAGGGAACACTTAAACAACACAATGTAACTCCAAGTCAATCACACTTCTGTGAAATCAAACTGTCCACTTAGGAAGCAACACTGATTGACAATAAATTTCACATGCTGTTGTGCAAATGGAATAGACAAAAGGTGGAAATTATAGGCAAATAGCAAGACACCCCCAATAAAGGAGTGATTCTGCAGGTGGTGACCACAGACCATTTCTCAGTTCCTATGCTTCCTGGCTGATGTTTTGGTCACTTTTGAATGCTGGCGGTGCTCTCACTCTAGTGGTAGCATGAGACGGAGTCTACAACCCACACAAGTGGCTCAGGTAGTGCAGCTCATCCAGGATGGCACATCAATGCGAGCTGTGGCAAGAATGTTTGTTGTGTCTGTCAGCGTAGTGTCCAGAGCATGGAGGCGCTACCAGGAGACAGGCCAGTACATCAGGAGACGTGGAGGAGGCCGTAGGAGGGCAACAACCCAGCAACAGGACCGCTACCTCCACCTTTGAGCAGTAGGAGCACTGCCAGAGCCCTGCAAAATGACCTCCAGCAGGACACAAATGTGCATGTGTCAGCATATGGTCTCAAGGACTCTGAGGATCTCATCTCGGTACCTAATGGCAGTCAGGCTACCTCTGGCGAGCACATGGAGGGCTGTGCGGCCCCACAAAGAAATGCCACCCCACACCATGACTGACCCACCGCCAAACCGGTCATGCTGGAGGATGTTGCAGGCAGCAGAACGTTCTCCACGACGTCTCCAGACTCTGTCACGTCTGTCACATGTGCTCATGTGCTCAGTGTGAACCTGCTTTCATCTGTGAAGAGCACAGGGCGCCAGTGGCGAATTTGCCAATCTTGGTGTTCTCTGGCAAATGCCAAACGTCCTGCACGGTGTTGGGCTGTAAGCACAACCCCCAACTGTGGATGTCGGGCCCTCATACCACCCTCGTGGAGTCTGTTTCTGACCGTTTGAGCAGACACATGCACATTTGTGGCCTGCTGGAGGTCATTTTGCAGGGCTCTGGCAGTGCTCCTACTGCTCAAAGGCGAAGGTAGCGGTCCCGTTGCTGGGTTGTTGCCCTCCTATGGCCTCCTCCACGTCTCCTGATATACTGGCCTGTCTCCTGGTAGCGCCTCCGTGCTCTGGACACTACGCTGACAGACACAGTAAACCTTCTTGCCACAGCTCGCATTGATGTGCCATCCTGGATGAGCTCCACTACCTGAGCCACTTGTGTGGGTTATAGACTCCGTCTCATGCTACCACTAGAGTGAGAGCACCGCCAGCATTCAAAAGTGACCAAAACATCAGCCAGGGAGCATAGGAACTGAGAAGGGGTCTGTGGTCACCACCTGCAGAATCACTCCTTTATTGGGGGTGTCTTGCTAATTGCCTATAATTTCCACCTTTTGTCTATTCCATTTGCACAACAGCATGTGAAATGTATTGTCAATCAGTGTTGCTTCCTAAGTGGACAGTTTGATTGACTTGGAGTTACATTATGTTGTTTAAGTGTTCCCTTTATTTTTTTGAGCAGTGTATGTACATATACACACACACACACACACACACACACACACACACACACACACACACACACACACACACACACACACACACACACACACACACACACACACACACACACAGTACCAGTGAAAACATTTAGACACACATACTCAATCAAGGGTTTTTCTTTAGTTTTACTATTTTCTACATTGTAGAATAATACTGAAGACATCCAAACTATGAAAAAACACATATGGAATCACGTAGTAACCAAAAAAGTGTTAAACTAATCAAAATAGATTTTATATTTGAGATTCTTCAAAGTAGCCACCCTTTGCCTTGATGACAGCTTTAACACGCTTGGCATTCTCTCAACCAGCTTCATGAGGTAGTCACCAGGAATGCCTTGTTTAAAGTTAATTTGTGAGATTTCTTTCCTTCTTAATGCGTTTGAGGCAATCAGTTGTTGTGACAAGGTAAGGGTGGTTTACAGAAGATAGCCCTATTTGTTAAAAGACCAAGTGCAAAATATGGCAAGAACAGCTCAAATAAATGCTGTTGCAAAAACCATCAAAAACCACCATGATGAAACTGGCTTTCTTGAGGACCACCACAGGAAAGGAAGACCCAGAGTTACCTCTGCTGCAGAGGATAAGTTCATTAGAGTTACCAGCCTCAGAAATTGCAGCCCAAATAAATGCTCCACAGAGTTCAAGTAACAGACACATCTCAACATCAACTGTTCAGTGGAGACTGTGTGAATCGGGCCTTCATGGTCGAATTGCTGCAAAGAAACCACTACTAAAGGACACCAATAATAAGAAGAGACTTGTGTGGGCCAAGAAACACGAGCAATGGACATTAGACCGGTGGAAATCTGTCCTTAGGTCTGATGAGTCCAAATTTTAGATTTTTGGGTTCAACCGCGGTGTCTTTGTGAGACGCACAGTAGATGAACGGATGATCTCCGCATGTGTGGTTCCCACCGTGAAACATGGAGGAGACGATGTGATGGTGTGGGGATGCATTGCTGGTGACAATCTATGATTTATTTAGAATTCAAGGCATACTTAACCAGCATGGCTACCACAACATTCTGCAGAGATATGCCATCCCATCTGGTTTAAGCTTAGTGGGACTATCATTTGATTTTCAACAGGACAATGACCCAACACACCCCCAGGCTGTGTAAGGGCTATTTTACCAAGAATGAGAGTGATGGAGTGCTGCAGCCAATGACCTGGCCTCCACAATCTCCCGACCTAAACCCAATTGAGATGGTTTGGGTTGAGTTGGACTGCAGAGTGAAGGAAAAGCAGCCAACAAATGCTCAGCATATGTGGGAACTCCAAGACTGTTGGAAAAGCATTCCAGGTGAAGCTGGTTGAGAGAATGCCAAGAGTGTGCAAAGCTGTCATCAAGGCAAAGGGTGGCTACTTTGAAGAACCTTAAATCTTAAATTAAATGTTTTAATTTATAAAGCCCTTTTACTAAAAGTCCCAGTGTACCTATCATTGGTAAACTTTAGACATATGACGTACCACACCCAGTCTCAGGGATGACTAACTCTGGAAATCCCTTTGGTCTCTACTGAGTTAGGTAAATCAGCTTTTAGTTCTTCAAAATGTTATTCAATTTGATGTTCTGGTGCCTCCAGGGTAATTCAGGACATTGAGGACATTATTACTGATGAATGTGTTAGTTTTTTACGACTGTTTTTCTTTCTGCTTGCATTTTGTATTTATATTTTGATGTGTGTATTTTCTGTAATTTATGTAATTCATCTGTAAAAGAGTGTCACGTTCTGTCCTTAGTTCCTTTTTTATGTCTTTATTTTGGTTTGGTCAGGGCGTGAGTTGGGGTGGGAATTCTATGTTCTATATTCTATGTTTTGTTCTATGTGTTGTATTTCTGTGTTTGGCCTAGTATGGTTCCCAATCAGAGGCAGCTGTCATTCGTTGTCTCTGATTGAGAACCATACTTAGGTAGCATGTTCCCACCTGAGTTTGTGGGTAGTTGTTTCCTGTTTTGTGTTTGTTTCACCATTCAGGTTTTCTTTGTCATTCACTTTGTTATTTTTGTATTTTTTCGTGTTCTGGTATATTAAAGTAACATGGACACTTACCACGCTGCATTTTGGTCCGATCCTTCATATTCCACATCAGAAGAGGAAGACAACCGTTACAAAGAGACCTTGGTCTCAGTATGATTCCCTGATCAAATAAATAAAATGATCCCTACTGATAAGGTTGTAATTGTCATAAACAGATTTGTTGTCATCTTTTGGTTGAAAAGGTAAAAGGTCAGTGGTGAAATGTCACTACTCGGCAACTCGGGTAACAACATTCTGTCTGCATTTCCCACTTGTAATTCCGACTTGGATGGTAAAGTGAAATTTCCCACTGGGAACTAGGAGCTTCCAATAACTCTGATAGCACGTGAACATAGCAACAGAACAAAGGAACAGTTCACTTACCGCTGTTCTGGGTGATGTTGACATCCACCCTCAGCTCAGGCACTGTGCTCCCGGGGAAGTTGGCCACGCAGCTGTAGGTGGCTTGGTCGCGGAAGTTCATGTCCACGATCTCCAGACTGCTAGTACCAGGCGCCATGTCTGGGTCGTTGTGCAGCACAATCAGGCTGTCCGAGTTGTAGATGAGCACAGCGTTCTGGTACCACGTGTAGTTCACCTAATAGTATAATAATATAGCAAGATGTTATTTAAATGTGTTAATACACACACACACACACACACACACACAGTACCAGTCAAAAGTTTGGAAACACCTACTCATTCAAGGGTTTTTCTTTATGTTTAGATTTTTTTTTACATTGTGGAATAGAAGTGAAGACATCAACACTATGAAATAACACATATGGAAGCATGAACCAAAAAGGTGTTAAAAAAAAAATATATTTTATATTTGAGATTCTTCAAAGTAGCCACCCTTTATCTTGATGACAGCTTTGCATACTCTTGGCATTCTCTAAACTAGTTTCATGAGGTAGTCACCTGGAATGCATTTCAATTAATGTTTTTATAAGGACCAACGCCGGACAGGAGAAGCAGGTACAGGAAGTCAAACATTTATTCAGGAACGGACAAAGAACACGACAGGAACAGCATCAGCACACGGGTAAACAAGGACATATGACAAACACTCCTGAAGCAGGAAACAGAGCTGGGAAACAGACAGATATAGGGAAGGAAATTACACAAGTAATTGAGTTCACGTGAGTCCAATGAGCGTTGATGCACATGACGGGGAAAGGCAGGTGTGCGCATTGAAAGTGGCATGAGTGCGTAATGTTGGGAAGTCTGGCGCACTCGAGCACCAGAGGGAGGAAGAGCGGGAGCAGGCGTGACAGTGTTTGAGCCAATCAGTTGTGTTGTGACATGGTAGGGGTGGTATACAGAAGATTTGCTAAAAGAGCAAGTTCATACTATAGCAAGAACATCTCAAATAAGCAAGAAGAAACGAGAGTCCATCATTACTTTAAGACATGAAGGTCAGTCAATTTGGAAAATTTCATGAACTTTTAAAGTTTCTTCAAGGGCAGTAGCAAAAACCATCAAGCGCTATGATGAAAGTGGCTCTCATGAGGACCGCCACAGGAAAGGAAGACCCAGGGTTATCTCTGCTGCAGAGGATACGTTAGAGTTACCAGCCTCAGAAATTGCAGCCCAAATAAATGCTTCACAGAGTTCAAGTAACAGACACATCTCAACATCAACTGTTCAGAGGAGACTGCGTGAATCAGGCCTCATGGTCGAATTGCTGCAAGGAAACCACTACTAAAGGACACCAATAATAAGAAGAGACTTGCTTGGGCTGAGAAACACAAACATTCTGCAGTGATACGCCATCCCATCTGGTTTGCGCTTGGTGGACTATAATTTGTTTTTCAACATGACAATGACCCAGCACACCTCCAGGCCGTATGAGGTGGGAACTCCTTCGAGACTGTTGGAAAAGCATTCCAGGTGAAGCTGGTTGAGAGAATGCCAAGAGTGTGGAAAGCTGTCATCAAGGCAAAGGGTGGCTACTTTAAAGAATCTAAAATCAACACTTTTTTGGTTACTACATGATTCCAAATGTGTTGTTTCACAGTGTTGATGTCTTCACTATTATTCTACAATGTAGAAAATAGTAAAAATAAAGAAAAACCTTTGAATGAGTAGGTGTGTCCAAACTTTTGACTGGTACTGTACTTTACTGAATTCATAGTAACTTGTTATAAGCATGTAATAGCCTTTAATGTATTTTAACAAGGCATATGTCTCTTTAAATAAAATGTTCATCCCTCTTAATTCTCTCAACTTATTTAGTCTGCATTATTATGAGACCATTATAAGACATTGTAAAGAGGTAATTATTATTCATTATTATTATTATTCAGTTGACCTTGTCCTGGGGCTGCGCGTCCACGTGGCATGAAAGCTTGAGGTCACGGCCCATCTGGATGCTCTCACTGTCCTTGTTGGAGTCGGGTGTGATCTGGAAGGTAAGGTTACCCATACCTGAAGTGAGAGATGGAGGGAAGGGGGATAGAAGGGGGTGAGGAGGGTGAGAGAAGGAGGAGAGGTGTAGGGAGGGAAGGAGTTGGTTGAAGGAAGAAGGAGAGAAGGGGTGTGTAGGGAGGGGAAGAGGAGGAAAGGAAGGAAAAGGGAGGGAAAGAGGGGTAAGGAAGGAGAAAGGGAGAGATGGGTAAGGAAGAATGGGGTGGGAGAAGGCGTAAAGTATAAGAGAAAGAAATAAGGAGGAAGGAGAGAGCATAAGAAAGAGAGGATGGGAAGAGGGAGAAAGAAGAGGAAAAGGTAGAGGGAAAGGGATGAGGTAAGAATGAGGGAGGGAACAAGCAGGGCACGTAGGTGTGATCAGGTAGGAGGGAGGGAGAGAGAAGAATAGAGGGAAATTAAAAAGAGAATAAACAATGAGAAAAGGAAGGAACATTTGTAAAAAGGAGAGAGATCCACCCTAACCATCTTAACAACAATGACTGTCCCAACAAAAATATCAAAATACACATAACGTACCTTCAGAGGTACACACAACGATCTCTCATGGTACTGTGCAGTACCTTTTAGTAAAATGTGCGGATAAAGAGTATAATGGTACATTTAAGTAGCCAATATTTTGAATATAAAAGGTACAGTCATCACACTCACACTCTTCAAAAAAAGGGGTACATGTGAAGGTACATTTCTGTTTTGCCAAATAAATGGAACTAATGGCTTTGTTACTGAGGTGGTACCCTTAAAAGCCAAATGTGTACCATAATCATCCTCTATTACATGCAGATGTTATAAATAGTTTTTTTTTTATATCTGTGTCTTTGCATAATGCTACACAAAGATAAATAACATACATTTCTCAACTAATCCAATCAGTAAATTCGATTTTTTTGCGCACCCATTACTGAAATGGTTGTTCCAGTTTAAATGGCTTAGGCAGTCACACCTATTGCTGGATTCCAATAGGAATTACACATCACTTTTAAAGTGGTCTATGGTAGAGGCACATTTTTGTCCTCTACTATAGGAAAATATGGCTTTGTCACTGTGGTGGAAACCTATGAAGACATAAAGTACCTTTTCTAAAAGCATACTTTGTACCTGTGGACTATATTTAAGAAAGGTAATATCTGAGGTATGAACTGTACATATAACTAAAGGTACGAAGGATGACCTTATAGGGTACCACCTAGGGGTGGGAAACCAAGGCTTTCTGAATGCTTCGGCGATTTCACGAAATTGTTTCCGAAAAACGAATTAACCAGAGTTTCATTATCTGTTTACAATGCACATTAAATACATCTGCTGGTCAGCAATAAATAGCAGTGTGTGATTGTCAGATAGAGGTATTTTTTCTCCATTTTCATTTAAACACTGTGGAGCCGCGGTAAAGTCATTGGCTTTAGTAGCTTATAATCAGATAGAAGACCAGGTTTGCATCTTACATCATGCTTCTCTTTTTAGCCTTAAAGTTGACTATTTAAAAGAAACGGAAAATACGGCATTATTTAGGATGCTTAAGACAGAAGCTTATACTATACTAAATAAAAACATTGTTTGCCTTCAACAGTATTCCACCTCATACTCTTACATCGCTGAATGTTCCATACCAGTCAGGTGAATCTTTTTGTACAGAATCCTAACTATATTTGTAAGTACACGTGCAGTAGAGGTCAGTGTTTGAAAGCAGCTGGAAATCAGAAAAGGCACCAGAACCACGGCGAAATAAGTGGGAGCTCGCATTTTGACACACACAGTTTGAAAAAGCAGGTTGATCAAACAAAGCTTCGGACTTCATTGATGATGTACTTCTGATAAAGTGATACACACATCAGCACACTGCTTTGAAGTTAGCTGCTTTGATGTAGCATCTCTAGTACCAGTGAGAGTGCAGGAGAGGAAAAATAAAAACATTGCAGCTCCATGCTTTGCCAAGCATGCAAACTAGCTCGACAAGTGGGTTGGTGAGGACGGGAGACTTAACGTCACCGTTATATGGTTAGCCCTCCGCGCTCAAATAGATGGAGACCACATGTTGCACTTTATACGTTAGCGAGGCGCTTACGAAGCACTCGTCTGCGTGTTATCTCGCCACCTGGGCTCGTGTGACTCCCATTAACAGGGAAGGGGAAAACACACATACGTACACATATGTGCAAGACAAAAACATACATCCCGGAACAACACACTTTGTCTGGTCCTTCTTTAAAAACTTCTTATGGAACAGTGGGACGGTAGCGTCCCACCTCGACAACATCCGGTGAAATTGCAGAGCGCCAAATTCAAATTAAATTACTATAAATATTTAACTTTCATAAAATCACAAGTGCAATACATCAAAATAAGGCTTATCTTGTTGTTAATCCAGCTAAGGTGTCAGATTTCAAAAAGGCTTTACGGCGAAAGCATGCCATGTGATTATCTGAGAACAGCGCCCAGCAGACAAATCATTACAAACAGTAACCAGCCAAGAAGAGGAGTGACAAAAGTCAGAAATAGCGATAAAATGTATCACTTACCTTTGATGATCTTCATATAGTTGCACTCACAAGACTCCCAGTTATGCAATAAATGTTTGTTTTGTTCAATAAAGTCACTCTTCATATCCAAAAACCTCAGTTTTGCTAGCGCGTTTTGTTCAGTAATCCACTGTCTCAAACAACATCTGGTAAATTGCAGAGCGTGAAACTCAACAAAACAAAAATTCTCATAATAAACATACATAAAAGATACAAGTGTTATATATAAGCTTAAAGATAAACTTCTTGTTAATCCAACCGCTGTGTAAGATTTCAAAAAGGCTTTACGGCGAAAGCAAACCATGCAATTATCTGAGAACAGCGCCCAGCAGACAAATCATTGCAAACAGTAACCAGTCAAGAAGAGGAGTAACAAAAGTCAGAAATAGCGATAACATTTATCACTTACCTTTGATGATCTTCATATGGTTGCACACCCAAGACTCCATGTTACACAATAAATGTTCGTTTTGTTCAATAAAGTCACTCTTTATGTCCAAAAACCTCCATTTGTTAGAGCGTTTGTTCAGTAATCCATTGGAACAAAGCGCGGTCAAAGCAGTAAGACGAAAAATCTAAAAAGTACCATAAAAGCTCGTAGAAACATGTCAAACGATGTTTATAATCAATCCTCAGGTTGTTTTAGTCATAAATAATCTATAATATTTCAACCGGACAATAGCTTCGTCAATAGAAAAGGAAAAACAAGAAAGGCACGCTCCCGGTCATGCGCTGGACTCATGTCTGGAAATTTCCACTGTCCTCTCATTGAAAGTGGTGTTTCTTCCTCATTTTTCAGAGTAAAAGCCTGAAACAATGCCTAAAGACTGGCCACATGTTGTGGAAGCCATAGGTATCGTGAACTGGGTCATAAGTCTTTGTATTGTGGATAGGCTTTCAATGGAAAAACCGCCATTTCAAAATAAAAGTGTTTCCTGGATGGATTTTCCTCAGGTTTTTGCCTGCCATATCAGTTCTGTTATACTCACAGACATTATATTAAGAATTTTGGAAACTTTAGAGTGTTTTCTATCCACATCTACCAATTATATGCATATACTAGATTCTGGGCCTGAGTAGCAGGCAGTTTACTTTGGGCACGCTTTTCATCAAAAATTCCAAATACTAGTAAAGTTAATTACTTCCACTCGGCTCCAATTAATCCAAGTAAATAAAGATGATTAAAAGCGATAGAAATAGTCAGCGGCGTTTGTTTAATGGGTATGGTATTAGAAGGAGACGTACTAAACCTGAAGTCTTGACCTGCTTGTATAGAGTTGGAGCTAATCTCAGATCAACTGGATAGCATTCACACACATGTAGACGTTCACATACGCGCATACACGCACACGCACACGCACACGCACACGCACACGCACACGCACACACACACACACACACACACACACACACACACACACACACACACACACACACACAAACAGCTATGCTTTCAGAACTATACATATATTGTAACGGCTGTTTTCCTCCTCTTCGTCTGAAGAGGAGGAGTAGGGATCGGACCAAAACGCAGCGGTTGATGAATACATGAAGATTTATTAAAGCAAGACTAAACACGAAGAACACTTGAATAGATTACAAAATAACAAACGACGTAGACCGACCTGAACTTAAGAACTTACATAAACACGAAGAACGCACGAACAGGAACAGAATAGACAAACGAAACAGTCCCGTGTGGTACAAACACTGACACGGAAGACAATCACCCACAAACAAACAGTGAGAACAGCCTACCTTAATATGGTTCTCAATCAGAGGAAATGTCAAACACCTGCCCTTAATTGAGAACCATATCAGGCAACACATTGAACCCAACATAGAAACACATAACATAGACTACCCACCCAGCTCACGCTCTGACCATACTAAACAAATACAAAAAACAACGGAAAACAGGTCAGGAACGTGACACATATTGTAATTTAATACAGGTGCGGCTAAATATATTGGTACCCTTTTCTTAAATAATTCCCTATTTCTTCTAAAATAAGTTGAAATTTAAAAATGATTGGTCTCCACACTTCATTGGATTTTCAACATTGCAGAACCGATTTATTTTTTGTAAATTTAAGTTTAGATTTTAATTTTGAAAATAAATACAAAATGGCATTGTAACGGTTTTCTTCCGTTGATGAAGGAGAGGACCAAAATGCAGCGCGGCTAGTGTTCAACATCTTTAATAAACAAAGAGACGATAACGTGAACACTATACAAAATACAAAATAACAAACGTGAAAACCGAGACAGTCCTATCTGCTGCAGAACACAAAGACAGAAGACAACCACCCACAAACCTCAACACAAAACAAGCCACCTAAATATGGTTCCCAATCAGAGACAATGACAAACACCTGCCTCTGATTGAGAACCATATCAGGCATACATAGAAATGGACAAACTAGACACACAACATAGAATGCCCACCCAGCTCACGTCCTCACCAATACTAAAACAAGTAACACACACAAGAACTATGGTCAGAACGTGACAGGCATGGAGATAATTATTGGAACCCAGAGCTAGCACTTGGTTGCACAGCCTTTGACCATGTTATTGGCACAGCCTTTGACCAACAAATTATTATTGTAGCCATCAATGAGCTTGCTGCACCTTTCTACTGACAATTTGGCCTACTCTGCTCTAATTATTCAATGTTAGAGGGTTGCCCTCTATCGACTGCTGTTCTAGGGGAAGGCTGTGTGTTAATCAAGCTCTGTGACAATTTGAGCCGAAATTGACATTCACAAGTTAAAAGTACATAATTTACCTTCTAAATCGGACTGGCAATGAGTAAGGATAAGTATGCAAGAGAAAGACTGAATCAAAGAGAAGATACTCCGTTATTTTCACAGTGTTTAAGCCGTTCACCGACCCAAACTCCACAAGGTAGTAGAGGCCGTCGTTACAGCAGTGGTGGAAAAAGTTGTCAATTGTCATACTTGAGTAAAAGTAAAGATAACTTAATAGAAAATGACTCAAATAAAAGTGAAATTCACCCAGTAAAATACTACTTGAGTAAAAGTCTAAAACTATTTGGTTTTAAATATACTTAAGTACCAAAAGTAAATGTAATTGCTAAAATGTACTAAAGTATCAAAAGTAAAAGTATGAAAAATTTCAAATTCCTTATATTAAGCAAACCAGATGGCACAATGCTATTTAAAAAAAAAAACTATTATGATAGTCAGGGGCACACTCCAATACTCAGACATAATTAACAAACCAAATATTTGTGTTTAGTGAGTCTGCCAGATCAGAGGCTGTCGGGATGTCCAGGGATGTTCTCTTGAATTGGACCATTTTCCTGTCCTGTACTTTTGGGTGTCAGGAAACATGTATGAAGTAAAAAGTACATTATTTTCTTTAGAAATGTAGTGGAGTAAAAGTAAAAGTTGTCAAAAATATAAATAGTACAGTACAGATACCCCAGAAAACTACTTAAGTAGTATTTTAAATTATTTTTACTTAAGTACTTTAACACCCTGATCATTTTCAAACTCAAATGGCAGGGAAAATTGTGTGCGCTCCCGGTATAAAAGACATTGGCCTCGCACCCGTACATGGATTTGAGAGTCAAACTATTACTCAAAAACAGCCATCCCTTGTCACTGTTGATACGAAGGAGTTCCCACATTTGGTGAGCACTTGTTGGCTGCTTTTCCTTCACTCTGAGGTCCAAATCATCCCAAACCATCTCAATTGGATTGAGGTCGGGTGATTGTGGAGGCCAGATCATCTGATGCAGCACTCCATCACTCGCCTTCTTGGTCAAATAGACCTTACACAGCCTGAATGTGTGTTTTTGGTCACTGTCCTGTTGAAAAACAAATGATAGTCCCACTAAGTGTAAACCAGATGGGATGGCATATCATTGCATAATGCTGTGGTAGACATGCTGGTTAAGTGTGTCTTGATATCTAAATAAATCACAGACAGTGTCACCAGCAAAGCACCCCCACACCATCACACCTCCTCCTCCATGCTTCACGTTGGGAACCACACATGCAGAGATCATAAGTTCACCTACTCTGCGTCTCACAAAGACACGGCAGTTAGAACCAAAAATCTAACATTTGGATTCATCAAACCAAAGGACAGATGACCACCGGTCTAATGTACATAGCTTGTGTTTCTTGGCCCAAGCAAGTCTCTTCTTCCTATTGGTGTCCTTTTGAAGTGGTTTCATTGCAGCAATTCAACCATGAAGGCCTGATTCACACAGTCTCCTTTGAACAGTTGATGTTGAGATGTGTCTGTTACTTGAACTCTGTGAAGCATTTATTTGGGCTGCAATTTCTGAGGCTGGTAACTCTAATGACCTTATCCTCTGCAGCAGAGGTAACTCTGGGTCTTCCCTTCCTGTGGTGGTCCTCATGAGAGCCAGTTTCATCATAGCGCATGATGGTTTTTGCGACTGGACTCAAAGTTCTTGAAAATTTCCGTATTGACCGACCTTCATGTCTTAAAGTAATGACGGACTGTCATTTCTCTTTGTTTATTTGAGCTGTTCTTGGCATAATATGGACTTGGTCCTTTACCAAATAGGGCTATCTTCTGTATACCACCCCAACCTTGTCACAACACAAACGATTGCCTGAAACACATTAAGAAGGAAAGAAATTTCACAAATTCCCTTTTAACAAGGCACACCTGTTAAATCAAATGCATTACAGGTGACCACCTCATGAAGCTGGTTGAGAGAATGCCACGAGTGTGCAAAGCTGTCATCAAGACAAAGGGTGGCTACTTTGAAGAATCTCAAATGTTTGACACTTTTTTGGTTACTACATGATTCCATATGTGCTATTTCATAGTTTTGATGTTTTCAATATTATTATTAGAAAATAGTAAAACTAAAGATAAACCCTGGAATGAGTAGGTGTGTCCAAACTTTTGACTGGTACTGTATGATTACTATTGTGACACATTAAAACTCGTTTTTCAAACACTCCACAAATTTCTTGTTAAAACTATAGTTTTGACAAGTCGGTTAGGACATTTACTTTGTGCATGACACAATACATTTTTCCACAATTGTACACAGAGAGATTATTTCACTTATAATTCACTGTATCACAATTCCAGTGGGTCAGAAGTTTCCATACAGTAAGTTGACTGTGCCTTTAAAGAGCTTGGGAAATTCCAGAAAATGTCATGGCTTCAAAGCTTCAAACTCAGTGCCTCTTGCTTGACATCATGGGAAAATCAAAAGAAATCAGCCAAGAACTCGGGAAAAAACATTGTAGACCTCCACAAGTCTGGTTCACCCTTGGGAGCAAATTCCAAATGCCTAAAGGAACCACGCCCATCTGTACAAACAATAGTATGCAAGTATAAACACCATGGGACCACGCAGCCGTCATTCCGCTCAGGAAGGAGACGCGTTCTGTCTCCTAGAGATGAACGTACTTTGACGCGAAAAGTGCAAATCAATCCCGGAACAACAGCAAGGAAGAAGCCACTGCTCCAAAAAACGCCATAAAAACGCCAGACTACGGTTTGCAACTGCACATGGGGCAAAGATCGTACTTTTTGGAGAAATGTCCTCTGGTCTGATGAAACAAAAATACAACTGTTTGACCATAATGACCATCGTTATGTTTGGAGGAAAAAGGGGGAGGCTTGCAAGCCAAAGAACAGCATCCCAACCATGAAGCACGGGGGTGGCGGAATCATGTTGTGGGTGTGCTTTGCTGCAGGAGGGACTGGTGCACTTCACAAAATAGATAGCTGCATGAGGCAGGTAAATTATGTGGATATATTGAAGCAACTTCTCAAGACATCAGTCAGGAAGTTAAAGTTTGGTCACAAATGGGTCTTCCAAATGGACAATGACCCCAAGCAAACTTCCAAAGTCGTGGCAAAATGGCTTAAGGATGACAAAGTCAAGGTATTGGAGTGGCCATCACAAAGCCCTGACCTCCATCCCATAGAAAATTTGTGGGCAGAACTGAAAAGGTGTGTGTGAGCAAGGAGGCCTACACACCTGACTCAGTTACATCAGATCTGTCAGGAGGAATGGTCCAAAATTCACCCAACTTATTGTGGGAAGCTTGTGGAAGGCTACCCAAAACGTTTGACCCAAGTTAAACAATTGAGAGGCAATGCTACCAAATACTAATTGAGTGTATGTAAACTTCTGACCCACTGGGGCTGAAATAAATCATTCTCTCTACTATTATTCTGACATTTCACATTCTTAAAATAACGTGGTGATCCTAACTGACTTAAAACAGGGAATTTTTACAAGGATTAAATGTCAGGAATTGTGAAAAACTGAGTTTAAATGTATTTGGCTAAGGTGTATGTAAACTTCGGACTTCGACTGTATGTGTAGGTAGTACATTTTATATTTATGTTTTCAATATATCACAAACTGTTTATTGATTTGGAGACTTCAAAACGTTGTTTTGACATTGGGCTATTTATCAAAAGTAGTTGTCAACAGGAAGCAGCATCATTTTCAACTTACAGGAATATAAATGAAACTTTCAACATGAAATTCCAATAGTATTCCACTTATTAATTAGGTAGTCCAAAAATATGATGTGATTGATTAATATTGATGATCTACCAGAAATCTAGGTTTTTTGTATAGTTTGACAAATTTTTACATTGCAGAATAATAGTGAAGACATCAAAACTATGAAGTAACACATATGGAATCATGTAGTAACCAAATAAAGTGTTAAACACATTTTATATTTGAGATTCTTCAAAGTAGCCACCCTTTGCTTTGATGACAGCTTTGCACACTCTTGGAATTCTCTCAACGAGCTGCATGAAGTAGTCACCTGGAATGCATTTAACAGGTGTGCCGTAGTTAATTTGTCTAATTTCTTTCCTTCTTAATGCATTTCAATATACATGGAACTATCAACATGAATTTCCAATAGTATTCTTGTTATTAATTAGGTAAAAACTGAATGTCCAAAAATGTGATGTGATTTTTTGATGATCTACCAGAAATCATGAAAACTGGGGTTGCCTTGCCTATAATCGAATCAAATCAAAATCATGTTTCTCAACTGCTATAAGAATACAGTGACTCAAATACAACATACAAATGTCTACAAGTGACAGGCAAAATGTGGCTAACAGTAGTGTCTTAGCTAGCATCAAAACAAGTGCATAAACTGCTGCACAATTGTGAAAATATGACTAAAACATTGACATCTTCATCAGGAGTTGCATTCACGCACAGTAAAGGATAAAACAGAATAATATTGTTAGAAAACCGGAGAATCTCTGCTCAGCCACAGATGGCATGCTGAATTTTGGAGTTGGGTTAATTAACTAGCTAGCTGTGATGTCGTCAGTCACTCTTAAAGGGACAGGCTTTCTTACAGGTGAATAAAACAGAAATTAATATAGAACTGTTGTGTCTGATCAACAAAAATGTTGTAATTAATGTTGATGTATTGTACTGGAACTAATGACATCAAACTATATTTAAGATCAGCTCAAAAAAGAACACAAAATAGCCTGAGAATCGTAGGAATTTATGGTAAGGTAAATTACATGTGCAGATATCAGAGGAGAGTTGGGGGAATGTATGGAAAACACTATATAAAGCCACTACATAACCAAACAAGGATGTTCCAATTCAAAGTACAAAATAATTTTTTTCATAATTTTCTTATGAGTCCTGATAAAGTTAATAAAAGGAACAAAGAAATATCTGCTATGTGTTGGACGAAGTGTGGATAAATAGGTACTTTAACACATATATCCAGTCATTTGGTTTAGAAATTCTGCATGTTATACAGGATATCACATGCATTAATATTCACCCAGACACATTTCATCTCCTTCTAGGTATTGTCCCTGTGCATACACTCCACTCCTATCCACTTAAACTGATACACATTTCTTTGCTTCGGCTAAAAGATCATCTGGAAAAAGGAACATGCATCCTCGGAAAGAAATGTAGTTTACGAAAGTTCAATCAGTAAGGCTGGTCTGATTTGATTTGGATCTCTTTTAGTTGTCATTTGGACTAATCTTCCAAGATTCCTTAAACATGAAATACAATTTATACATTTTCACATATAACACACTGTTACAAACAGACATAATACACTGACATATTGACCAGATAAATAGTGGTCTGAATGGATCGTCACTTTTCATTCATCAAGTAAACTCCTATAATTCAAATCAAATCAAATTTAAATTGTATTTGTCACATGTGCCAATTACAACAGGTGTAGACCTTACAGTGAAATGCTTACTTACAAGCCCTTAACCAACAATACAGTTTTAAGAAAATCCCTAAAAAAGTAAAAGATAAGAATAACAAATAATTAAAGAGCAGCAGTAAATAACAATAGCGGGGCTATATACAGTCGTGGCCAAAAGTTTTGAGAATGGCACAAATATTAATTTTCGCAAAGTCTGCTGCCGCAGTTTGTATGATGGCAATTTGCATATACTCCAGAATGTTATGAACAGTGATCAGATGAATTGCAATTAATTGCAAAGTCCCTCTTTGCCATGCAAATGAACTGAATCCCCAAAAAACATTTCCACTGCATTTCAGCCCTGCCACAAAAGGACCAGCTGATATCATGTCAGTGATTCTCTCGTTAACACAGGTGTGAGGGTTGACGAGGACAAGGCTGGAGATCACTCTGTCATGCTGATTGAGTTTGAATAACAGACTGGAAGCTTCAAAAGGAGGGTGGTGCTTGGAATCATTGTTCTTCCTCTGTCAATCATGGTTACCTGCAAGGAAACACGTGCCGTCATCATTGCATTGCACAAAAAGGGCTTCACAGGCAAGCATATTGCTGCCAGTAAGATTGCACCTTAATCAACCATTTATCGGATCATCAAGAACTTCAAGGAGAGCGGTTCAATTGTTGTGAAGAAGGTTTCTGTGCCTCCAAGAAAGTCCAGCAAGAGCCAGGATAATCTCCTAAAGTTGATTCAGCTGCTGGATCATGGCACCACCAGTACAGAGCTTGCTCAGGAATGGCCGCAGGCAGGTGTGAGTGCATCTGCACGCACAGTGAGGCGAAGACTTTTGTAGGATGGCCCGGTGTCAAGAAGGGCAGCAAAGAAGCCACTTCTCTCCAGGAAAAACATCAGGTACAGACTGATATTCTGCAAGAAGTACAGGGATTGGACTGCTGAGGACTGGGGTAAAGTCATTTTCTCTGATGAATCCCCTTTCCGATTGTTTGGGGCATCCGGAAAAAAGCTTGTCCGGAGTAGACAAGGTGAGCGCTACCATCAGTCCTGTGTCATGCCAACAGCAAAGCATCCTGAGACCATTCATGTGTGGGGTTGCTTCTCAGCCAAGGGGGTGGGCTCACTCACAATTTTGCCTAAGAACACAGCCATGAATAAAGAATGTTACCAACACATCCTCCGAGAGCAACTTCTCCCAACCATCCAGGAACAGTTTGGTGACGAACAATGCCTTTCCCAGCATGATGGAGCACCTTTCCATAAGGCAAAAGTAATAACTAAGTGGCTCGGGGAACAAATGCTATACTTCAGTATTCCATAGTAATTATACTTCAGTATTCCATAGAAAACATTTGACAAAAATATCTAAAGACACTGAAGCAGCAAACTTTGTGGAAATTAATATTTGTGTCATTCTCAAAACTTTTGGCCACGACTGTACAGGGGGTACCGGTACAGAGTCAATGTCAATGTGCGGAGAAACCGGTGTCGAGGTAATTGAGGTAATATATATATATGTAGGTAGAGTTATTCACATCGCTTCCTATCTCACTCAGCAGCATATATATGGTAGTGGTTATAATGATGCCTCATCAGCATAGCGGATATGTATAGGGTAGTATTTGTAATGTTACCTCATCAGCATAGTAGATATTTATAGGGTCGTGTCATAATGGTACCTCATCAGCTTAGTGTCACCTCTCTCCTTTACTATAAGCAAGCGTGTGGAATGTCATTCACCTATTAAATTTGGCCTATGAGCGTGGCACACGAAGGCAATTCCACCATGATTAATGATTAACTCACTCATGCAATAATACCTTCTACCTTTCTTTCAACCAATGGGCGTGAAGCTCGTGGAATATTTATACGTTAACTCAAACCTTGTGTCGCCCACTTACTGTTTCGCAACAAGTCTTCCAACGACCTTGCACCTCCCCACCACCAACTGAAAGCCAGTCATCGGATCCCCATTTTCCAAGTACAGTTAAGTGTGTACTAGACTGGAATGTGGTTAGGTTTATACGGGGAACTTGCTGATATGGAGAGAATGACATCAATCTTGCGACAAAGACAGCATAGGTAAGAAGATGTCTGGTCAGAGTTCCTGACATTGTGCTGGTTTAATTGAGTCATTTCTGGATTTTGTTCTTTTTTTTCTCTGATGTGGCTTCACCCATATTGTATTCGTATTCAGACTCTGTTCTATACAGGGAAAATGTACTCTTAACATATGAATCTCACTGGAGCGTTGTGCTGTACATGCTCTTTATGTGCTCTTGAATAAAAACATACAACATCTGGACTCTTCACTGGCCACTCTTTTATGTGTGTTTGGGGTTGTTGTCATGCTGGAAGACCCACACGGCTTTTGGACTCAAGATGGTGGTGGATCTTTGATGTTATGGGCCTATTTTGCGTCCACTGGTCCTGGGGCACTTAAGGTCAATGGCACACTGAACTTTATCCATTGCAAGGACATTTTAGCCAAACACTTCGCCGCAAGTGGATCTTCCAGCAAGATAATAACCCCAAGCACACACAAGATCCACAAAGAAATGGATAGTTGACCACAAAATCTCAATTTTGCAATGGCCATATAAGATTTTTGAACCCCATTGAAAACCTCTGCTTTGAATTGAAGAGGGCAGTCTAAGGATATCAAGGATCTGCCAAGATTCTGTATGGAGGAAGGGTTTTTAGAAAAGGCTCAGTGACATTATCCTCGCAAGGTGAGGTATTGAATGGTATTGAAAACAGAGGTGCCAATCATTTTGACCCCTTTCTTTTTGAGAAAAAAACACTACTTGTTAAACAAAATCTCTTTCTTTGAGCAATTGTATTAGTATAAAATAATATAATTTCCCCATTATTTTAGCATACAATATACTGTAGCTCAGTTTGTGTTATTTTTTTGTATTGTTTTTTTTAATCAACTTTATCAAGGGTGCCAATAATTTCAGATCCGACTGTATATCACTGCAAACAGTCAAACACACACACACACTACTGTATATCAGTGCAAATTCAAAGCCTCTAGACATGCCCAAACAGTCAAACATAAACACACACTGACTTCGGACAAGGAGATTGACGTTCCTCTTGGCCGGGTTCCCCACATTGTTGACTGCAGTGCAGTTGTAGAAGCCTGAGTCGGCGGGCGTCACCGAGCGCAACTCCAGAGTCCCGTCTCTTACCAACGAGTTTCTCGGCAACGGGTTGAGGTAGCGCGACCAGGTGACGGTGGGTTTAGGCAATCCGGCGGTCACCTCGCATGACAGGGTAACGTCCTTCCCGGGGTCTACCACCAAGGATTCGTTGACAGAAAGCCGCAGAGCAGGGGGCGCTGAGGGAAGAGGAAGGGGAGAAGAGTGGCGAAGGTGTGAGTTTGTCATTTTTTAAATATGTAATCATGTAATTTTCTACATTATTGTTAGAGAGAGCAGGGGGAACTCAGGAAGAGTGAGAGTGGAGAGAATGATGACTCACAGAGCAATGCACACATTCCATACGCATACACACACACACACACACACACACACACAGATCTGCCTTCCGGACAGGTTGTACTGTAAACCCAGAGCTGTGTAGACATTAAATGTAGATTATATCTTTAGCTCTGTGTCTGTCTTCAACCACATTCATTAAAGACTCCATTACAAGCATCCCTCTCTTGGAGTTCCCAAACAACTAGACACTGACAAAGTGCACCAAACAAGTAATCTACAGCAGATTCAAAATACTCTTCACTAATAAGATATGAGCTAAATTAATATCATTTTTTAAGAGTAAGCTTATAGCAGTGCACTCACTGTATCATTTGATAACTAAATAGCAACATGTGGTATTTGAAAGGGTTAAAAAGATACAGTTGACCTGTTGCATACATCTGTGTTGATTTGTAAAGTTAGCTCTATTAAATGTTCCCTTTACCTCTCATTTCTGTTGATCCAGAGACAGATGGAAAGAATGTGGGCATCACAGTCACTCCCTTAAACAGACATTATTCATTTTGAAAAGATGCATGTCCATTTGGTCTTGATACCTATGCACCCCATACAGCATTAGTCGGAAATACTTTACATTAAGTTGCTCATAACTTTGTAGTAAAACTAGTAATAACATATTAACATTTGTTACATAGTACTTGAATAGCTGCATGTATTGCAAATTAATTCCATGGCAGGCATTGTGACCGCCATCAAGTCATAAACCACCAAAACAATTAAAAAGTCAAGATTTTCTAATTTCAGAACTGTCCTTTTTGGAACAACTGTAGAACGACCTTAAATACAGTATGCAGAGAACATAGAGAGGGCAAAAAACACCAGAACACCTGTCAGAGATCGATAGCACATTGGAAATACAGAAGGCAATGCCGGGAAGAGTGAAACAAAACACTCAAGAGCAAACAAAGGAGGAAAAAAGACAGGGTCGTGTCTGGGAGGAGAAAAAAGGGCAACTCCAAAGGGACATTAATCGTCGAAGATGCACTTCAACATGGAATTTTGTGCCCTGACTGTGCTCCGGGCCCCTGTGCTGTTGGAGAGCAGATGCTGGAAGAGTGTGGGACTGCTGTACCACATACAATGTGTGGCCCTTCCCGAGATGAGGAGCTGTGATATTTACAAAAATTTACAAACACTTGGGTACCAGTTAGGTAATGCAAAATTCATAGCAACTTCCAGGCAACTAACTGCTACTGTGAAATGTGATTAAAGGTGCTCAACCTTTGCAACATAACAGAACACACTTTATTTGGATAGTCCGGATAGCAACTGCTTGCTAAAGTTACAGTTAAAATAAGGGTTAGGGCTGGTAAATGTTACTGATAGTCTGTAGAGCATCTACAGATGGATTATCCAAATAAAGTGTTTCCCATAACCATAACCACTTAAACTGGTACACTTCCAATGACCATTGGCACAAATACAAAAAATCTGTAACTTGTTGCTTACCGTGCTTTCAATGCAACCAGTAGCCTGTAATGTACGGTAAAACGTTTTAAACCATCACAGCAGTAAAGAACCCTTAATGATATGCACAAAAAATATTGTTAGACATATCACCCTCACCCCTGACAAAGAACCGCTCAATAACCTCAATAATACGTTTTTGTGTGGTTGTACAACCATTCTGTTCTTTCGCTCATCACCATGTTTTCCTTTATACCATGAAATGTTACACTGTTAAAAAGTTCATGTAATTTTAGTACACTACAGGCTACTGCTTGCAGTGAAAGAACAGTAAACAACAATTATTACAGAATTTTGTGTATTTGTGCCAACAGTCAGTGGAAGTGTTGTACCAGTTCAACTGGCTGATGGTTATGTTGCTCAAAGGTTTATCACCACGTTTAATAGTGTCAGTTCTGCCATCTTTGCAAAAGCATGTGACAATAAAGAGCTGCACTGTTGAGTTTATTATGCATTTCACAGTAACCTAATGGCAGTTAGTTGCTTGGATATTGTTGTGAATTTTGGGTTAGCTCCAATGTAAGAAAATCCCTTAACTGTCACAGTAAATGATTATATAATCAACAGTTATGTACTGTGTAAACTGAATCCATTAGATTACAATAATTTACTTAGTGTTGTGGGAAAAAAATTAACACTACCAAGTAAAACACAGTAGCAGTTCACTTACTATATTTGTGAATATTCAAGCTAGAATGCCACACAAAAAGCACATGGGCAACACAATCAAAGCACATCCTCTGAAGCATGAGAGATTAAGAATTTTTGAAGAATTTAATATTATATTCTAGTTAATCTGTACCTGTTTTGATATTTTATATGCATTGCTTTGTTTGTGGCCATATTGTTTTAAATTATAGAAATAAATATACAATCAGAGAGGTACAGTTGAAGTCGGAAGTTTACATACATCTTAGCCAAATACTACATTTAAACTCAGTTTTTCACAATTCCTGACATTTCATCCGAGTAAATATTCCACGTTTTAGGTAAGTTAGGATCACCACATTATTTTAAGAATGTGAAATGTCAGAATAATACTAGAGAGAATGATTTATTTCAGCTTTAATTTCTTTCATCACACTCCCAGTGGGTCAGAAGTTTACATACATTCAATTAGTATTTGGTAGCATTGCCTTTCAATTGTTTAACTTGGGTAAAATGTCTCGGGTAGCCTACCACAAGCTTCCCAAAATAAGTTGGCTGAATTTTGGCCCATTCCTCTTGACAGATTGATGTAACTGAGTCAGGTTTGTTGGCCTCTTTGCTCGCACAGGCTTTTTCAGTTCTGTTCACAAATTTTCTATAGGATTGAGGTCAGGGCTTTGTGATGGCCACTCCAATACCTTGACTTTGTCATCCTTAAGCCATTTTGCCACGACTTTGGAAGTATGCTTGGGGTCATTGTCAATTTGGAAGACCCATTTGCGACCAAGCTTTAACTTCCTGACTGATGTCTTGAGATGTTGCTTCAATATATCCACATAATTTTCCTCCTCATGATGACATCCATTTTGTGAAGTGCACCAGTCCCTCCTGCAGCAAACCACCCCCACAACATGATGCTTCCACCCCCGTGCTTCACGGTTGGGATGTTGTTCTTCGGCTTGCAAGCCTTCCACCTTTTCCTCCAAACATAATAACGGTAATTATGGCCAAACAGTTCAAATGATGTCATGGCTTTAGAAAATTCTGATAGGCTAATTGACATCAAGGCCTACCTTCAAACTCAGTGACTCTATGCTCGACATCATGGGAAAATCAAAATAAATCAGCCAAGACTCAGAAAAAAAATTGTAGACCTCAAAAAAGACCTCAAATCATCCATGGGAGCAATTTCCAAATGCCTGAAGGTACCACGTTCATTTGTACAAACAATAGCACGTACGTATAAACACCATGGGATCACTCAGCCATCACATCGCTTCTGTCTCCTAGAGATGAACGTACTTTGGTCAATCCCAGAATAGCAAAGGACCTTGTGAAGATGCTGGAGGAAACAGGTACAAAAGTATCTACATCCACAGTAAAACGAGTCCTATATCGACATAACCTGAAAGGCCGCTCAGCAAGGAAGAAGCCACTGCTCCAAATCCGCCATAAAACAGCCAGACTACGGTTTGCAACTGCACATGGGGACAAAGATCGTATTTTTTGGAGAAATGTCCTCTGGTCCGATGAAACAAAAATAGTTTTTGTCACAACCCGGCTCGTGGGAAGTGACAAAGAGCTCTTATAGGATCAGGGCACAAATAATAATATAATAATAAATAATTTTGCTGTTTATTTCACCATCTTACATGTTCATCAAAAATTGTGAATAACTCACCACGGGTTAATGAGAAGGGTGTGCTTGAAAGGATGCAGATAACGCTGCAATGTTGGGTTGTATTGGAGAGTCTCAGTCTTAAATCATTTTCCACACACAGTCTGTGCCCGTATTTAGTTTTCATGCTAGTGAGGGCTGAGAATCCACTTTCACATAGGTACGTGTTTGCAAATGGCATCAGTGTCTTAACAGCGTGATTTGCCAAGGCAGGATACTCTGAGCGCAGCCCTATCCAGAAATATGGCAGTGGCTTCTGATTAAATTCAATTTTCACAGAACCGCTTGTTACAATTTCGATGAGGCTCTCTTGTTCAGATATCGGTAAGTGGACTGGAGGCAGGGCATGAAAGGGATAACGAAACCAGTTGTTTGTGTTGTCTGTTACGGGAAAGTACCTGCGTAACTGCTCAACCAGCTCACTCAGGTGCTTCGCTATATCATATTTGACATTGTCCGTAAGCTTGAGTTCATTTGCACACAAAAAAATCATACAACGATGGAAAAATTTGTGTGTTGTCCTTGTTAATGCAGACAGAGAAGAGCTCCAACTTCTTGTCCCACACATCGAATATAGTTGCGGAGAGTATCTGTAATCCTAGATTCAGATCATTCAGGTGAGAAAAAACATCACCCAGATAGGCCAGTCGTGTGAGAAACTCGTCATCATCAATCGGTCAGACAAGTGAAAATGATGGTCAGTAAAGAAAACTTTAAGCTCGTCTCTCAATTAAAAAAACGTGTCAATACTTTGAAAACCAGCGCACTTCTGTATGTTGTAAAAGCGTTACATGGTCGCTGCCCATATCATTGCATAATGCAGAAAATACACGAGAGTTCAGGGGCCTTGCTTTAACAAAGTTAACCATTTTCACTGTAGTGAAAAACGTATTTCAAGCTGTCAGGCATTCCCTTAGCAGCAAGAGCCTCTCGGTGGATGCTGCAGTGTACCCAAGTGGTGTCGGGAGCAACTGCTTGCACGCGCGTTACAACTCCACTATGTCGCCCTGTCATGGCTTTTGCTCCATCAGTACAGATACCAACACATCTTGACCACCGAAGTCCATTTGACGTCACAAATCTGTCCAGTACTTTCAAAATATCCTCTCCTGTTGTCCTGGTTTCCAGTAGTTTGCAGAAGAGGATGACTTCCTTAATTGACCCCCCATTAACGTAACGGACATATACCAGGAGCTATGCCGGGCCCGCCACATCTGTTGACTCATCCTGCTGTAACACATAGAATTCACTGACTGCGAAGCAGTAATTGTTTCAAAACATATCCTGCCATGTCACTGATGCGTCTCTGAAAAAGTGAAACGAAGCTACTATGGAATATAACGTTGCGGATAAAGTTCGGAATGACACAATTTCATGTGTACAACATCTAAAGACCTGCATCACTATACTGCTAGGCTTTTCCATTTCTAAAAGGACATATTTAGGTGTTTTGTAGTACTTGTTCGTGTTTTGTCAAACGCCCCAAAAACAAGTGAAATTGTTAAAAAGTGTCTGGACCCTTCTATGACATGCTATTTACATCAAAAATAGTGATTTGGTTGTAATAAAGCTACATTTTCCTTTAAGATGAAATCGTCAACCCTGCTACGGTCAACCCTGTTACTTTATTTGGCACTTACTCATTTGGTTATTTAACCTCTTGAGATGGGAACACTTGTTTTTTATGAACTTGAACATGTGCTCTTTATGACAGAATGTTAAAACTAGGTGAAACCAAGTTACACTTCTTAAAATGCACCGAATTGGTGGAATGAGCCAGTTATTTGTTATGTTACTGCAAATAATATGGGAATCTAACTGTAATATGAAGCCATGTTGGACTTCAATGAAAACTGTCTAATGCTAAGGCCCAAAAGAAAACCTTCTCTAGCTTGAAGATGAAGGGCGAACACTCCAAAACATTAAGCTAATTGAATAGTGTTCAACTTGTGTCCCAAATGGCACCGTATTACTATAATGCACTACTTTTGACCAGAGCCTCATGGTCCCTTCAAATGTATTGCACTAGACAGGGATTAGGGTGCCATTTGGGACACAGGTCTGTCTGTCAGTTCCACTAGAGCAGTGGTTCTTAAGCCTCTCCTCGGGGACCCCCATTTGTTCCATGTATTTGATCTATTCCAAAGCTAGCACACCTGATTCAACTTGTCAAATAATCATCAAGCCCTTGATGAGATTAATTAAGTGAGCTAGTGTAACCGATGTGAAATGACTAGCTAGTTAGTGTGGTGCGCGCTAATAACGTTTCAATTGGTGACGTCACTCGATCTGAGACCTTGAAGTAGTTGTTCTCCTTGTACTGCAAGGGCTGCGTCTTTTGTGGAGCGATGGGTAACGATGCTTCGAGGGTGGCTGTTGTTGATGTGTGCAGAGGGTCCCTGGTTCGACCCCAGGTAGGGGCGAGGAGAGGGACGGAAGCAATACTGTTACTCTAGTTCAGGGCTAAAACAAAATTGTGAAACGTCTGGGGTACACGAGGAGAGGTTTGAGAACCACTGCACAAGAGAAACAGCCGCTTATAAGTCTCCATAATGTGTCACCTCTCTTATTCGTCCATCACATAAAAAAATTGCTTCACAGGAACAGGAAAGTACAAAAAAATAAGAGAAAGAGAGAAGGAAAAACTCTGGGTGAGAAGTTTCGCTTCAATTTCTTGGTGAAGACAAAAAAAGAGAAAGAGGGAGGGAAAACCCCCACAGAGGACGAGGCCGGATGGAGAAGTATTGCTTCAATTGCTCACTAGTGCGGAAGGGCAGAAGTGAGATTAGGGTGTTTGTCCCAAAGTAATGGGATTGATGTGTTCCTAGTGGGGTTTACAGCAAGGTAACAAATGGGAAACATTTGTAAAGTCATCTCGCAGCGTTCGCACTCACACAGACAGACACACACACACACACAGACAGACACAGACACACAGTCACACACACATTCATACAAGAGCAATACAAGAGCAAATCTAGTGGAGAGAGGGATGGAGAGGAGGGGTGGTTAGAGAGGAAGAACACATGGATAAGTGAAGGAGGAGAGCTAATAATGATAGCGGAAGGAGGAGAAGAAAAAGCACTGTGTCTAGAGAGAGGATGGGAGAGATGGAGAATGCCAGAGAGAGAGAGACATAGATAGATGGTGAGGGAATACAGAGCTGAGGAAGTAGAGAAATAAGTGGTAAAAAGATGAGAAAGAGGTGGGTGTTTTCTGTTCGTTATGCATGTGGCACATATAAAAGTAGTTTACTATATGAATAAGCAATAACGCTTTATCTTACAGTAAGTTACCTTAAAGGTGCCAAATAGTCATTCTGATTCCCATGTAAAATAGCATTTTGAAAATATCACCCATAAACATTTTTGGGAATAGAAATGCTCAACATTTTTGACAAATCTAAATTTCTCATGGCTAACTACCAGGAAGTTTGAAAAGACAGGCTGAGTGGGCTGGGAGCTTATATTCATGAACTCACCTTGACTCTTGAGACGCAAACGTCAAGAAACTTAGATGCAGTGAGCAGTTAGCATCAACATAATCTCAAACAAATGTAGTGATACACAAAGCAATTTAAACAACATTGAATTTGCATCACCGATGTCAATTCTTTTTTTTTATACATCTCCCATTTGTCTTGGATGCGGTTCACAGCAGCACTGACCCGCCCTTTTGTTCCAGGCAGGCTGAAGACCTAGCTAGCCAGCAAACTAGCTAACACCAGACACAGATGAAAGGGCCACATATACAGTAAGTATATTTGCCATAGATTAATAGTGTAAACTTGCAATATTTGCTGACACACTACAGTCAAATTTTGGCACCAGCAGAGTAGCTATCTAGCTATATAAACCACGGCCCTTTGCAAACACGCCTTCTCCGATGTGCGTTACAATGCCGTTGTTATTTAATTTAGGTAAGAGAATATTATGTTACCATTTGTGTATTAAAATGAGAGTTAGAGTGATGTCACCCGATCCCCTTAATAATCCCGCCTCCTGAATCTAAGTATTTGACGTGGGGGAGCGGTCCAGTAACTTTATGATCAAACGTGATCAATGTAGAAGCAACATTTTTCATACTTTGGTCAACATACTTTGATCTGGTTTCATCCACATATCATCCAATTTCATGATTTCGACTGTTAATGGCCTTTAACTTTACCTTAATTTATTACTGAAATAAGTATAGGTAGACGAGCTACAATTTTACCAGATAAACAATCGTTGGAATTCCATTGTTCTGAAAACAGCCCCCCCCCACTAAGTCTCAAGACTCATCAATTAAATTATGTCTACAGCGTCACCCCTCTCCATGCACCTGTTGATGACACTACCAATTAGCTACCATATTCATAACCACGTTGTGCATGTGCTGTGGTGTAGCTATAGTTATGTGCTGTTACCCAGTCTTCAACAGAACTGATCATATGAACTCTTAACTATGAAGTCCAGATACCTTCCAGAGTATATCAGGACAGGGTGAAAACATGTTGTAATCACACACGCACCCGTGACAACCGAAAAATAGCCATGTCAAATGAGGTGTCACTATAGCCGCTGCACACAGCAACAGATGAAAGTGATTAATGCACACCCAAGCCCGAAAACACAACAACCTCATTAAACCAATTCATCATCGGCAGCAACTCAATACTGGCTGTCTCGATTAGCAACGACTTCATTGAATTGCTGCGATGCGCGGTGAGCACGGAGGTTGCTTTTCTTGATAACGTTTTGGTCTCTTCCTCAATGTAACCTGAAGAAAACTGGTCTATTCCCTTTATTAAAGTGCACTACTTTTGACCGAAAGGGGGAAAAGGGTGCTATTTGGGATGCACACTGATGTCTCACTGTTTGACTTTGAGCTGTCAGATATTGTACAGTGTGTAGCATGTGTAGAGGGTGATTTTATATACTTTGCATAACATACAGTAAACAAGCTTGGCTATGTATGGCACTCAATGTTTAACAGGCGTTGGCGTCGAGGTAAACGTACTCTCCCAAGGGGAACCTATAGTCAAATGGCTCTGATGTGAAACACTTCTATACTCCAATGTCCCTTGTACTACGCGGCACCTTTTTTTTAAAGATCTGATTATAGCTCGTTACTTGAGCAAACTATGTCTCTCTCACTCACATATGAGTTTTACACACTTGTTCCCTGTGTCACGACTTCTGCCGAAGTCGTTGCCTCTCTTGTCCGGGCGGTGTTCGGCGGTCGACGTCACCGGCCTTCTAGCCATCATCGATCCATTTTTCATTTTCCATTGGTTTTGTCTTGTCTTCCCACACACCTGTTGTCAATTCCATTCATTACCTGTTGTGTATTTAACCCTCTGTTTCCCCTCATGTGTTTGTCAGAGATTGTTTTATGTCAAGTGTTGATTCTTGGTGTATAGGTGCGCGACGGGTCCTCGTACCCATGTTTTGTTTGATGTATGTATATTCTCGTGTTTAGAGCATGTTATGTGGACATTTATTAAAAGTCTCCATTTACACTTCGTTTAACTCTCCTGCGCCTGACTTCCCTGCCACCTATACACACAACGTTGACACCCTGCTCTAGCATCCTCTCTCTCTCTCACACACACAGACACACACGCACAAACACACTCACAAATGCTGGGTTATAATCAACCCAATTTGGGTTCTTCGGTACCCCATCGCTGGGTAAATATTGGATAGATCACACACTGGGTTATTTTGACTTAGTCAGTTGGGTTGCATGAATAACCCAACATGTACTGTAAAAACAATTCCTGTTGTTTTTACAGTAACTTACTTGCAGCTGGTAAGTTACTGTAAAAAAGGTACAGTATGTTACTGTAAATTCCAAATAAACTTTGGTTTAATAGTACATGACTGTACAAAAAGCACAGTATGTTACCATAAATTCCAATGAAAATTTACAGTGATGATTGTTAAACCAAAGTTTATTTGAAATGTATAGTAACATAATGTGACTTACAGGTAACTGGCAGCTAAGTTACCGTAAAAACCATATTTTTTGGACATTGTGAGATTACAGAAACATGGGTTCATTTAAAGCTCCAATGCAGCTATTTTTTTTTATCTCAATATCAAATCATTTCTGGGTAACAATTAAGTAAATTACTGTGATTTTTAAATAATTAAAATGGTCAAAAATCATTTAAAAAATGCTTCTTTGCAAAGAGCAATTTCTCAAACAAGAATTTTGCTAGGGATGTCTGAGAAGTCTGAGTGGGGAGGGGAAAACTGAAAACTAGCTGTTATTGGCCGGGAGGTTTGGAACTCTCTTTCTAAATGGCCTATTAACTAATTTACCACCTTGAATGTCACCAGGTAGGCCAAAACTCTATCCCAACAAACAAGCTGAAATGTCAGGTGGTCCTTTCAAACAGGTCTTACACTAAAAGGGCATTATCATAATT
This sequence comes from Salvelinus fontinalis, assembly GCF_029448725.1. Taxonomy (NCBI): domain Eukaryota; kingdom Metazoa; phylum Chordata; class Actinopteri; order Salmoniformes; family Salmonidae; genus Salvelinus; species Salvelinus fontinalis. The sequence goes on along the minus strand of NC_074680.1, from coordinate 5,609,522 downwards.
TTCTCAGTATTATTCCAACCTCATAGTGTGGAAATGCCCTGTTTGAAAAACACAGGCAGAAAAAAGTCATCGTTCAACCTGTGATAACTATACAACAGAACAGATTAACAAAATTACGTTTACTCTCATGGGTGGCTTATGTAACAATCTGAAAGCCTCGCCCCTACTAAACTACACCTCCAGTCTTCTGATCTGACCCGCTGGGTCATATTTCAACAACTCAGCACCAATAACCCAGCATCAACAATCCAACACTGTTCTTTTTATAGAAAACAACCCAACTAAGTGACCCAATGCCTACAACCCAGAAGTTGGGTCAACCAAACAACTCAGCATTTTTTTTATTTGGCCCAATGCCCTTAAAACCTGTCTAGGATCAGCGTGGCGTAAGCGGCACACCCCCCCCCCCCCACTGAAAAACCAGTGCCGCGAAATTCAAAAAAAATTTTTTTTTTAAATATTTAACTTTCACACATTAAAGTCCAATACAGCTAATGAAAGACACAGATCTTGTGAATCCAGTCAACATGTCCGATTTTTAAAATGTTTTACAGGGAAGACACAATATGTAAAGATGTACATCTATTACCTAAAAACACATTAGCATAATCCACCATCTTTTATTTGTCCACCAACACCAGTAGCCATCACCAATTCGGCTAAACTAAGATATTTATAGCCCCTAACCAACAAAAAAACTCATTAGATGACAGTCTGATAACATATTTATGGTATGGGATAAGTTTTGTTAGAAAAAAGTGCATATTTCAGGTAGATGGCATAGGTTACAATTGCACCCACCGTCACAAATGGAATAGAAAAACTTCTTAGAGCAACGTGTTTACCTACTTACTAATCATCAAACATTTCGTAAAAATACACAGCATACACGAATCGAAAGACACAGATCCTGTGAATACAGACAATATTTCAGATTTTCTAAGTGTCTTACAGCGAAAACACAATAAATCGTTATATTAGCATAGCACATAGCACATAGCAGCCCAGCATTGATTCTAGCCAAAGTGAGCGATAAAAGTCAACATCGCCAAAAGATATTAATTTTTTCACTAACCTTCTCAGAATTCTTCCGATGACACTCCTGTAACATCATATTACACAATCCATATAGAGTTTGATCGCAAATGTTTATATTTAGCCACCAAAATCATGGTTAGACAATGTGAAATGTAGACAAGCTGGTCAGAAAATGTCCTTGCGCCACTTAGACAGTGATCTACTCTTATACATAAATACTCATAAACGTGACTAAAAAATATAGGGTGGACAGGGATTGATAGACAATTTAATTCTTAATACAATTGCGGAATTACATTTTTTAATTTATCCTTACTTTTCAATACAGTTTGCGCCAAGCGAAGCTACGTCAAAAAACATGGCGTCCTAAGCCACTAAAATGTTTCGACAGAAACACGATTTATCATAATAAAAATGTCCTACCTTGAGCTGTTCTTCCATCAGTATCTTGGGCAAAGGATCCTTTCTTGGGAGTAATCGTCTTTTGGTGGAAAGCTGTCCTCTTGCCATGTGAAAATGCCAACTGCGTTCGGGATGAACTGAAAAGCGTGCCCAACTATTCACATCGTTGCAAAAATAAATGTCCCAAAATCGCACTAAACGGATATAAATTGCTATAAAACGCTTTAAATTAACTACCTTATGATGTTTTTAACTCCTATAACGAGTGAAAAGATGACCGGAGAAATATAACAGGCTAAACTAACGCTTGGAACAGGAGAGGGTCGGTGTCCTCCACGCGCGTGACGCACCAAGAAAAGACTTGCTAGCTACAGGGTTTTTTGATTTATAGGGCCTGTGAACGCGCAATCGACCCCATTGGAATCGTCATCACGTAAAGGCATCCAGGGGAAGACGTAAGAAGTGTCCGTACAGTCATAGCAATAAGAGTGCCCTTTTAACTGACTTCAGAACAGTGGCCAACATTTCTGAAATCTGAATCCATGTCAGGGAAATTGCTGTAGAATGGGCTCTGTTCCACTTAGAGACAAAATTTCAACTCCTATAGAAACTATAGACTGTTTTCTATCCAATAATAATAATAATATGCATATTGTACGATCAAGGATTTTGTGGGAAGCCGTTTCAAAAATTACCCAATTAGCATAAATAGTCTAAACAGCGCCCCCATCCCCAACACCGCCAGGCTACCTGCCGACACCCCACACAGAGGACACATGCACGCCTTTATACCATTATCTTTGGGTCCCGAGACGCCATCTAAGTGTTCTAGTACTGTCTCTGTCGTGAGTGTTCTCCGCCCACTCTTATCACCACAGCAACTAGGACTGAGCGTTGTGGAGCTATTTATTATCTAGTCAGTCACTAATTAGGGGCCCAGACAGTAACTGGTGGCTAATCGGCCCCCGAAACATAAGGGGGAGTGGTGGAGGGTGGATGGGAGGACTTCTTTAAGTATAAAAAAAAGATTTGATAAAATATTGAATTTGGCCTTTACTGCTATAGCCCAGAGAAACACATTGAATAACACATTCTTAAATGTGACCAACCGCCTTGATTCGGTCTGATGTAGCAAACTTTGAAATTGTGTTTTTTTACATTGGATAAAAGCAGAGACACAGAGCTAGAAAATGGTATATCATACACTGCACTTATAACCTCACTTTTGAGAAAATGGCCCTTGAATTGTTTGGTAAACCTACTGGAGAGCTCTTCTTTGTCTAAACCCATTCAGCATTGTTCACACCCTCTTAAGCCAGCCCCACCCATCTCTTTAAGGATTCACATGTGAGGTCATGTGCTAATCAGTGAGTAGTGTAGTAAAGACTAAACCTAAAAGTGGTAAAAGTAGTAGCCTACAATAAGGAAAAATTCCAGGTAAATAGAAATATTTTATGAATATTAGATGACACTTACCCAGACACACTTGTCTAAATTAATGGGTCATGTGAAAGAAATGCTATAACCCCCAGCCACATCTTGCTAAGTGGATGAGTCTCTACAGAAGGTGTAAACGGTACAGGGAAATGGTTACTTGCATAGTAGCAAAATCAAAAATAGATACTGTCAATATAAATAATATAATATACAGTATGTACAAGAATAATATCAGTAACGATATCAGTGATAGATGAGGTAGTTATATGCATACAATCAGGGGTAAAGTGGCTGAGTAGCAGGATACAAAAATAAAATTGTAGCAGCAACATGTGTTAGGAGAGATCATTTGAATAGAGGCACTGTGATGAACTGGTTCATTTGAACCACGCATGAACAAGATAATCTATATTTTAAGAGACTGTTTCTGTCCTGCCCCTGACTTTGGTGCAGGGCATTGGATGTCCATAGCCTCTTTGTTGCAAAACTCCCTGATATTCTCAAAAAGATACGTTTGTCTAGCTGTGTCCAGTCCAGGTGGTGCTTGTACAGGCAGACCATCTATGGGAGGAAGGACGTCAGCGTGGCGCAGCAGCTGAAACCTGGTCCCGACAGTCAGAACGCTCCTTCGCGATAACAACACCAGGCTCCAGATCATCGAAGCTGTAAAACAGGAAATAACAAAAACAATTTTAGAACACATTAGAACCTTGCATAACATAATTCACCTCCCAAGTTTAGACAAGAAGAATAACCTCATACAATGAAATGACAATGATTTTCACCTGAAGTGATGGTATCTTCTTGAACTGTGGCAGTGGCCTGAAGTACTGAGTCAGGTGTTATAGCAACCCATAGCTCTCCCCCAGCACCATACCATCCTCCAGTCCAACCAGCTGTGGGATGTTAACCCCTGTCTGGCAGATTGGCAGATCTGAAGACCTGAAAGCTGTTCCTCTGGCACTGCCAGCACAGGTCTGTCCTGGGCTAAGTGCTTGAGATGTGGGGCAGCAATTTTCTCCACAGATTCCTTAAGGAAGACAGCCCGACTACACGTACCTCTGGAAAATACAGAAATAATGTGAGATCAATAAAAGCTGTGCCAATCATGTTGGAGGTAAATTAAGTAATCAAAGCATGTTGTTTATGCGTTACATACCAAGTGTTGTGTTTGATTCCTTGTAAAGACGTCTCACAGCTGCTTTTGTCACATGGGATGGCAGCAGCTTTCCACCAAAATATTTGTGTCCTGGGTGGCGTCCTGGTAATACTATTGCATTGAAGTTCACAACTCACTGCAAGTCCTCATTTCTTCATGTGTAACATGTGCTTGCTTGGGCCAGCTGTCTTTTTGATGGGAGGCATTAGACCTCTCCCTGAGTAGTGGAGGAGAGTCAGGCATGTTCTACTGATGCTGAAAGACAAATTCCAGATATAAATATGTTGGCATTATTATACAATAAATAGCCGTAATCACCGCCAGACACACCTGGCTAACTTGATGGGTCATGTAAATATCTGGCGAAGTGGAGTCTTTTGTTAAGCAAAACAATGAACCATAATCCTAATCCATAGAGTACTAGCAATACAAACGGATTGTCATAGCTAGCTAGTTTGTCAATTAGGTTCAATGTTAGCTAGTTAGCTAGCTAACATTAGGCTATAACTAGCAATGCAAATGGAATTCTGAGATAACATTACTACACAGATCATACACGTAATGTTAGCTAGCAAGACAGCCATCTAACGTCAGCTAGCTAGCTAACAGTAAGCTTTAACTTGCAATGAAAACAACTTTCTGACAAAATTAGAAATGTACAATATCAAACAGTAACTAGACTCTTACCCGTACACGTTAATGTTACATGGATTAAAGCTTTACGGCAGCCTGCAACCCATTTCATTAAATAAGACGTCCTGTGTCCTTTCCGTTTTGGATGTACAGCTTGCTTGGCCCGTTGTGTCAAGTCATTCTGGTTCACACAGATCGTGTGCAATTCCATAAGAATCATCAGATCTTTCTCCCTCTCCGTCACGGATGCCATGGTTGCTGTTAGTTTGAAGATGTAATCCGGACACCGGTGTTTTATACAACAGCCTTCTGTGTTCTCTATTCGACTCCCTCTGCATATTTGCAATCAAACGCCAGAATTCTATTCATCTCATCATACTCTGTTTCTACCAGACATTCCACTGATTTCAAAACTCCTTCAACTTCTTCCGTGACAACAACACTGTTGATCGCCGTTTCTTCCCCATCACTGTCATCAGAAGGCTGATGTCTTCTTCAATACATTTTTTTTTTACCTAAATCAGGGATTTCCTTATCTTCCGATTCATTTTGAGAGTCATGGCACAATTGTCACCAGAAAGTGGTCCATTCCAACTTTTTCCCACTGACCTTTGTCGATAGCGCCTGATACATTCAGGACAGCAATGTTATTGCGAGCAGTAGCAACACATTTGCAGTTCTCCATGGCTAACTTTATATATTTCGGGAAAAAAACTGCAGTAGGAAGGATTACATATAACAAGCAGCTCATTTTATAGACAGAAGATGCTACAGGCAAACCAATCTGAAACTCATCTCTCAAGTACAGCCTACTCATTATCTCAGCCAATCATGGCTAGCGAGAAGGTTCCTGACTTTTTCAGTAGCTAAACCAACTCGACTCGTAATGTAACAACTTTATTTGCATTCCCAGGCGGCATACAAGTTTGTTAATGCACATGAAAGTTCAAATAATCCAGAAGGCATTTCTGCCAGAAAACACATTTTGGAAGAAAAAAAATTCAGATCAAATGACTCTCCTGTGAAGTTGTGACTTGCGACATATGCCTAGTTTCCTGAAACAAGTCACAAATGGCAAAAAAAGACAGTCAAAAAATAAATAAGAAACAAGAATTTGAAGTGTTTGCCCTGCAGTATATCTAGGCGATATAAGAAAGCACAATTCTTTAGACCAGTACCGGTTACCTTCAGACGAGTCCCGTGACACTTGTGGGCATCAAAACAGAAAACACAATTTTCTTCGTGAGAGTCTCCCCTTTCCATGTAGTGGTCATAATGGTTTGTAGGTTAAATCATTCGGACGCTACAGAGGTTTTCATGATTAGACCAATTTTTGGGATGTCTTATGGTCTGACAAACACCGCTCTAGCTCTGCCACCTTTCAGCGCAGATGCGGAAGCGCGACATTGGCAGATGCGGTGGACAGATATCTCTATTTTAAACTGACGGATTATGATGGGGATTTTTTTATTATGTTACTTTGATTGACTCTAGGAGGTTAAAACGATAACACCTTAATTCAAATGTAAAAATACTTTACTGCAACTCAGTAGCCAACTCCGAGCCCGATGACCTCATTTCAAGAACTGACGGGAGAAAGGAGTGCTAGACATTCATTGACGGAAGATGGCAGAAACTGAGGTTTTGTTTGAAACTGCTAGTGAGTCGAGTGAAGCTAATAGTACAGAAAGTGAGAATGAGTGGGTTACAGTCGCAAAGAAAAAGGGAAAGTATGTAAAGCTATGTTGGAAAATAGGAAACCATAGACTTGTTTTTGGTCGGTCAGGGTTTTGGATGAACCGAGGGATAGTGAAATGCTACATGTTATTAAAAAGGTGGACTTGTATTATTTATTGCAATGGTCATAAACTGTACAGCACAAACTGTGGAGAAGTTTAAGAAAATTGGAATCATTGTGAATGCCGCTGAACATTTTTTGGGTCTTCGTGATTTTACAACCGAGGCGTTGCAGGAAATCCTGTTGGTGAATGTAGCTCCATCACAGGACCCTGAGCCTGTGTAGGGATGTATTTTGGAGTGGACTGTGATTGAAGAAGTATGGTTGTATTATTTATTTTATAGTTGACGTGTTTTATTTTGTATGATGTCATGTTACCCCTTTCCAGGAATGTTTTTTATTCAATACCCCATCCAGCTGGTGGCGGTAATGTACCATTAACATTGGATGTCAAACGCCGTTAAACCTCATCAAAGAATAAGACCTTTTTTCAAGATGGTTGCTACCTACATTCCTGTTAGCGTTGTGAAGCATAAACAAAATAAAAACGGAATACATTGATACACACCGAAAATCGGGACTCTACAGATTATGAGGATGTCTTATTTGTCTGCCTGTGACCTACCATTATTGATCACCAGCCCCGAGAGTCAAATGCTTATTTTACACAACACAATTTTCACCAAACAGCAAACATCCTACAAGGTAAGCTTCAATTTGATCTGTGTTTGAGCTATACCTACATGGGGGGTATGACATTAACAAATCTGAACAAATCTAGCCTATTGGCAATGTTATCTGAGGATGTATGACTTAATGGCAACATAGAATGTCCACAGAGTGACTATATCTTTGCACAAGAAAAATATGATGTTTCCTGCTTACGTGCCGTAGGCATCCATTACACAGGGGATTGGCTACTTTGCACCTTTACAGTCTTGTAGCCAATGAGATAAGCTTTCCAGGGATATGCAGTTGACCTGGGGGGGACAAAGCAAGGCCTAGAACCTTTTAATGCGTAATGCGAACTATTCTTACCTGGCTCATAGACGAGACCCACCGAGCATGCTACAATACATTGTAAATAGAATTCATCGCTTTAATTTCATCGCTTTAGAATAAAAGATGGCTTCTTAAGTGGGGAAAAAAGGTAAAAGCTAAGAATATCAAACAAGAAGCTAAAAAGAAGGCAGCTATGACTAAGTACACCGACACAGAAGCTTTTAATAAAATACTGGAGTAGCTTGTGGCACATTTCATCCAAACATAATCGTTTTCCCCAAGACCAAGGTAAACGACATGACAAAGAGCAGCGAGGGGGGCCATAGTTTGATCAGAACTAACAAGCTGCTTTTTGTGAAATGGAAGGACACTAGGGAAGTAACCATGCTCACCACAAAGCATAAGGCATTCAATAACGACCATGTCTTAAGGAGGGTGAAGGTTTCTGTAAAGTACTGCAATGCCAGCATTGGGGGTGTCATGACTCTCCTGTGAAGATCTGAAGGATCGGGTTACAGTGGGTCCTTTTACAGCGCCCTCTCTCTCCCGCAGAGGGGGAGAGGGCTGAAGTTGGCCATTTTATGATGGTCGTAAATACAGTTGAAGTCGGAAGTTTACATATACCTTAGCCAAATACATTTAAACTCAGTTTTTTACAATTCCTGACATTTAATCCTTGTAAAAATTCCCTGTCTTTGGCCAGTTAGGATCACCACTTTAATTTAAGAATGTGAACTGTCAGAATAATAAAAGAGAGGATGATTTATTTCAGGTTTTATTTCATCACATTCCCAGTGGGTCAGAAGTTTACATACACTCAATTAGTTTTTGGTAGCATTGCCTTTAAATAACTTGGGTCAAACGGTTTGGGTAGCCTTCCACAAGCTTCCCACAACAAGTTGGGTTTATTTTGGCCCATTCCTCCTGACAGAGCTGGTGTAACCGAGTCAGGTTTGAAGGCCTCCTTGCTCGCACACACTTTTTCAGTTCTGCCCAAAGATTTTCTATAGGATTGAGGTCAGGGCTTTCTGATGGCCATTCCAATACCTTGACTTTGTTGTCCTTAAGCCATTTTGCCACAACTTTGGAAGTATGCTTGGCGTCATTGTCCATTTGCGACCAAGCTTTACTTATTGACTGATGTATTGAGATGTTGCATCAATATATCCACATCATTTTCCTCCTCATGCAGCCATCTATTTTGTGAAGTGCACTAGTCCGTCCTGCAGCAAAGCACACCCACAACATAATGCTGCCACCCCCGTGCTTCACGGTTGGGATGGTGTTCTTTGGCTTGCAAGCGTCCCCCTTTTTCCTCCAAACATAACGATGGTCATTATGGCCAAACAGTTTATATTTTTGTTTCTTCACACCAGAGTACATTTCTCCAAAAAGTTTAATCTTTGTCCCCATGTGCAGTTGCAAACCGTAGTCTGGCTTTTTAATGGGGGTTTTGGAGCAGTGGATTCTTCCTCGCTGAGTGGCCTTTCAGCTTATGTCCATATAGGACTCGTTTTACTGTGGATATAGATACTTTTGTATCTATCTGTAAACAATTGTTAGAAAAATTACTTGTGTCATGCACAAAGCTAATGTCCTAACCGGCTTGCCAAAACTATAGTTTGTTAACTTAGGGGGCAGCATTTTCACTTTTGGATAAATAGCGTGCCCAATTTCAACTTCCTTCTACTCATCCCCACAATATAAGATATGCATATTATTAGTAGATTTGCATAGAAAACACTCTGAAGTTTCTAAAACTGTTTGAATCATGTCTGTGAGCATAACAGAACTTATGTAGCAGGCAAAACCAAGAGGACAAACCATTCAGAAGTTTTATTTTTTTGAGGTCACTGTCTTCCACTGGATGTCACCAGTCTTTGGAAATTGATTGAGGTTATTCCTTTGTGCAGGTCTACAATTTTATCCCTGATGTCCTTACACAGCTCTCTGGTCTTGGCCATTGTGGAGAGGTTGGAGTCTGTTTGTTTGTGTGTGTGGACAAGTGTCTTTTATACAGGTAACGAGTTCAAAAAAAGTGCAGTTAATACAGGTAATGAGTGGAGAACAGGAGGGCTTCTTAAAGAAAAACTATCAGGTCTGTGAGAGCCGGAATTCTTACTGGTTGGTAGGTGATCAAATACTTATGTCATGCAATAAAATGAAAATTAATTACTTAAAAATCATACAATGTGATTTCTGGATTTTTGTTTTAGATTCTGTCTCTCACAGTTGAAGTGTACCTATAATAAAAATGTCAGACCTCTACATGCTTTGTAAGTAGGAAAACCTGCAAAATCGGCAGTGTATCAAATACTTATTCTCCCCACTGTAATAAGCAGTATCTAAACTACACATCAGTAACAACTTAAGAGCAAATTTGTTGTCATTCTAATCGCTATCTGATATGCTTTAGGACTATCCAAATGAAGTGACAAACAAATTGAGCTTAGTTGACGGTCTACTTCACATTCAAACATCCATCAACTGATGAGCATGTTCAGAGCATTCACTAACACTCTAGTAACCCTCTGTAGATATGCATTGGGACTATCAAAATAAAGTGAAAGGCTGTTTACTTGAGATCCTATGCTATAATCACTGGACAAATCCAAATGTCCAACCTTTTGACACTGGAGCAACTGAAGAAATAAAACAACAGGGAAACAAACAAACAATCACTATGTCTTAGTGGTTGGTGATTAGTTGGTGATGAAGACAGACATCATGTTAAAATCAATCTTTTAATGAACAAAAATCACATTTTGGGACTAATGTCTAAAGGCTGCTAGTGCAAGTCAGTCCATTGCACAAGGAAATAGTGAGTGAGAGAGCGACATTGCAGCACCAAGGAAGTTCCATTCAACCAACACAAAGTGTTAGTATACCGTGCAACGCTACTGTAAATGTCCCCATGAAAAGTGTGTGTGCCTCCACCACACCCTTTTCGGGGGCATGTGTATAGTAGTGCCGCATGGTACACCAAAACCACGTTAGTATCACGACACCATAATTTGTCAAAATTGTCAATATACTATTTATTTTTAGTACCGATACTTTTGAATGTAAGGTATTGTTGTTCTGCAACAAGGCAAACAAGCTTGTCCGCTTATCTTAGGCGGAGCTCCTAGTGGCCGGGGACTTTAATGCAGGGAAACTTAAATCCGTTTTACCTCATTTCTACCAGCATGTTAAATGTGCAACCAGAGGGGAAAAAAACTCAAATCTGACCATAATTCTATCCTCCTGATTGCTGCTTAGAAGCAAAAACTAAAGCATGAAGCACCAGTGACTCCGTCAATAAAAAAATGGTCAGATGAAGCAGATGCTAAGCTACAGGACTGTTATGCTAGCACCGACTGGCTTCATCAATAAGTGCATCGATGACGTTGTCCCCACAGTGACTGTACGCACATACCCCAACCAGAAGCCATGGATTACAGGCAACATACGCACTGAGCTAAAGGGTAGAGCTGTCGCTTTCAGGGGGCGGGACTCTAACCCGGAAGCTTATAAGAAATCATGCTATGCCCTCCGATGAACTATCAAACAGGCAAAGAGTCAATATTGGACTAAGATCGAATCATACTACACCGGCTCCGACGCTTGTCGGATGTGGTGAGGTTTGCTAACGATTACAGATTACGAAGGGAAGCACAGCCGCGAGCTGCCCAATGACACGAGCCTACCAGATGAGCAAAATTACTTCTATGCTCGCTTCGAGGCAAGGAACACTGAAACATGCATGAGAGCATCAGCTGTTCCGGACGACTGTGTGATCACGCTCTCCGTAGCCGATGTGAGTAAGACCTTTAAACAGGTCAACATTCAAAAGGCCGGAGGGCCAGACAGATTACCAGGACGTGTACTCCGAGCATGCGCTGACCAACAGGCAAGTGTCTTCACTGACATTTTCAACCAAACCCTGTCTGAGTCTGTAATACTAACATGTTTTAAGCAGACCACCATAGTCCCTGTGCCCAAGAACACTAAGGTAACCTGCCTAAATGACTACCGATCCGGACCACTCACATCTGTAGCCATGAAATGCTTTGAAATGCTGGTCGTTGCCCACATCAACACCATTATCCTAAAAACCCTAGACCCACTCCAATTTGCATACCACACCAACAGATCCACAGATGATGCAATCTGTATTGCACTCCACACTGCCCTTTCCCACCTGGACAAAAAGAACACCTGTGTGAGAATGCTATTCATTGACTACAGCTCACCGTTCAACAACATAGTGCCCTCAAAGCTCATCGCTAAGCTAAGGACCCTGGGACTAAACACCTCCCTCTGCAACTGGATCCTGGACTTCCTGACGGGCCGCCCCAGGTGGTAAGGGTAGGTAACAACACAACGGCCAGATTGATCCTCAACATGGGGGCCCCTCAGGGGTGCGTGCTCAGTCCCCTACTATACTCCCTGGCCATGTGGTGCCAGGACAACAACCGCTCCCTCAACGTGATCAAGAAAAAATAGATAATTGTTGACTACAGGAAAAGGAGGACCGAGCATGCCCCCATTCTAAACGACGGGACTGTAGTGGAGCAGTTTGAGAGCTCCTTGGTGTCCAACAAACTATCATGGTCCAAGTACACCAACACAGTTGTGAAGAGGGCACGACAAAACATATTCCCCCTCAGGAGACAAAGATTTGTCATGGGTCCTCAGATCCTCAAAAAGTTCTACAGCTGCACCATTGAGAGCATCCTGACTGGTTGCATCACTGCCTGGTATGGCAACTGCTCGGCCTCCGACCGCAAGGCACTACAGAAGGTAATGCATATGGCCCAGCACATCACTGGGGCCAATCTTCCTGCCATCCAGGACCTCTATACCAGGCGGTGTCAGAGGAAGGCCCTAAAAGATGTCAGACTCCAACCACCGTAGTCATAGACTGTTCTCTCTGTTACCGCACGGCAAGCGGTACCAGAGCGCCACGTCTAGGTCCAAAAGGCTTCTTAACAGCTTCTACCCCCAAGCCATAAGACTCCTGAGCAGCTAATCAAATGGCTACCCAGACTATTTGCATTGCCCCCCCCCCCCACCCCCCTTTAACGCTGCTGCTATTCTCTGTTTATTATCTGTCCATAGTTACTTTAACTCTACCTACATGTACATATTGCCTCATTTACCTCGACTAACCGGTGCCCCCAAACATTGACTCTGTACCAGTACCCCCTGTATATAGCCGTATTGTATTGTTAATTTACTGCTGCTCTTTATTAATTTTTTATTTAACACATTTTTCTTAAAACTGCATTGTTGCTTAAGGGCTTGTAAGTAAGCATTTCACTGTAAGGTTGTATACCTGTTGTATTCGGCGAGTGTGAGAAATTTGATTTGATCTTAGTACGAAGGTAAGTAGCTCCGCCTTTCTCTTCATCTCTGTGACTTCTACTTCAATATCACCCACCATCTTTTCTTGCCTAATGTTGCCAGATTTGTGAGTTGTTTACAGAAAGGCAAGACCTGTTGGTCTGCTGTGAAGAGCTCAGCAATGTGATCTGTGGCGCCATGTCGTTCCTGGACACACCCGTCTTTCGGAAAGCCGCGATCATATTGCAGCCCTCCTTCGTCAGGTTCAACAGCTGCTGGTCACAACGTCTTTGATGTTGTCTGCTGAAGAAATAGAAAAGCAGAATTGAAAAGCAATGTACATTTCCCGTGTTATCACCACTCTGCTACAACGTTTCATTATGTGCTACTGCTCCTGCTTATGTGCTAAAAGGTACTGTCAATATTATTGAAACGGACGTTAGTGAACTTAAAAAAAGAGAACAAGTTTCTAAGAGAAGCCTTACTTGATATACAGACTTGGTCGATGCGAGAAAATCTGGTGCTTACCGGAATTCAAGAGGATGAAGGTGAAGATCCAGAGAGATTGGTGAAAGAATTCCTGGTTAAAGTGCTACAGATCCCTGGCAATACAGTCGTCAAAATCAAACTAGAACGTGTACACCGTTTTGGACAGAGAGGACAGTGGTATGAATGCCGAATCGTTGTCAAATTTGCATTCTTTAAAAATAAAATAATGGTTAACGGCGAGTAATGGAACACCGAACTCTAAAATACAACAATTGATAAAGAAATAAACTATAAATACACTATACTATTCAAGTTAGGGAATGTTGTAAAATAATTCGTATAACATTTTCTATTTATACACTGCTCAAAAAAATAAAGGGAACACTTAAACAACACAATGTAACTCCAAGTCAATCACACTTCAGTGAAATCAAACTGTCCACTTAGGAAGCAACACTGATTGACAATAAATTTAACATGCTGTTGTGCAAATGGAATAGACAAAAGGTGGAAATTATAGGCAATTAGCAAGACACCCCCAATAAAGGACTGATTCTGCAGGTGGTGACCACAGACCACTTCTCAGTTCCTATGCTTCCTGGCTGATGTTTTGATCACTTTTGAATGCTGGCGGTGCTCTCACTCTAGTGGTAGCATGAGACGGAGTCTACAACCCACACAAGTGGCTCAGGTAGTGCAGCTCATCCAGGATGGCACATCAATGCGAGCTGTGGCAAGAAGGTTTGCTGTGTCTGTCAGCGTAGTGTCCAGAGCATGGAGGCGCTACCAGGAGACAGGCCAGTACATCAGGAGACGTGGAAGAGGCCGTAGGAGGGCAACAACCCAGCAGCAGTAACGCTACCTCCGCCTTTGTGCAAGGAGTAGCACTGCCAGAGCCCTGTAAAATGACCTCCAGCAGGCCACATGTGCATGTGTCAGCATATGGTCTCACAAGGGGTCTGAGGATCTCATCTCGGTACCTAATGGCAGTCAGGCTACCTCTGGCGAGCACATGGAGGGCTGTGCGGCCCCACAAAGAAATGCCACCCACACCATGACTGACCCACCGCCAAACCGGTCATGCTGGAGGATGTTGCAGGCAGCAGAACGTTCTCCACGGAGTCTCCAGACTCTGTCACGTCTGTCACATGTGCTCATGTGCTCAGTGTGGACCTGCTTTCATCTGTGAAGAGCACAGGGCGCCAGTGGCGAATTTGCCAATATTGTTGTTCTCTGGCAAATGCCAAACGTCCTGCACGGTGTTGGGCTGTAAGCACAACCCCCACCTGTGGACGTCGGGCCCTCATACCACCCTCATGGAGTATGTTTCTGACCGTTTGAGCAGACACATGCACATTTGTGGCCTGCTGGAGGTCATTTTGCAGGGCTCTGGCAGTGCACCTCCTTGCACAAAGGCGGAGGTAGCGTTCCTGCTGCTGGGTTGTAGGACAACAAAGTCAAGGTATTGGAGTGGCCATCAGAAAGCCCTGACCCTATTCAATCCTATTGAACATTTGTGGGCATAACTGAAAAAGCGTGTGCAAGGAAGGAGGCCTACAAACCTGACTCAGTTACACCAGCTCTGTCAGGAGGAATGGGCCAAAATTAACCCAACTTGTTGTGGGAAGCTTGTGGAAGGCTACCCGAAACGTTTGACCCAAGATAAACTATTTAAAGGCAATGCTACCAAATACTAATTGAGTGCATGTAAACGTCTGACCCACTGGGAATTTGATGATAGAAATAAAACCTGAAATAAATCATTCTCGCTACTATTATTATGACATTTCACATTCTTAAAATAAAGTGGTGATCCTAACTGACCTAAGACAGGGAATTTTTACTCAGATTAAATGTCAGGAATTGTGAAAAACTGAGTTTAAAAGTATTTGGCTAAGGTGTATGTAAACTTCCAACTTCAACTCTATATATATATATATATACAATACAACCAAGGCGAAGGAATTTCAAATGCTTTTGGCTGTTAACCTGTTTGGGCTGCAAGGGGCAGTATTGAGTAGCCAGATAAAAGGTGCCCATTTCAAACGGCCTTGTACTCAATTCTTGCTCGTACAATATGCATATTATTATTACTATTGGATAGAAAACACTATCTAGTTTCTAAAACCGTTTGAATTATTTCTCTGAGTGAAACAGAACTCATTCTGCAGCACACTTCCTGACCAGGAAGTGGAAAGTCTGAAATCGATGCTCTGTTCTTCTTCCTGCCTATAAATGGGCACGAGACCTATTAGTATACATGCACGTCATACACCTTCCCCTGGGTGTCAAGAGGCTGTGAGGGAAGAAATTAGGTGATTATCTTGGTCTGAGATGGAACACATCATCTTGGAATGACGTGTCCCCCATTTTCGGTACTCTGAAGAGCGCGAGGTGGACAGTGGGATTGCCTTTTGTTTAGCTGCCGTTATAGGCGACTATTATCTCCGGCTTTGATTTTATTTGATACATGTCACCATATCATCGTAAAGTATGTTTTTTCAATATAGTTTCATCAGATTATTGAACATTTTTCGGGAGTTTTGCCGTGTTCCGTTCTCTTCCGTTTGTTGACATGGAGAGATTCGAGCCACTTGGCTAGCGCGCTTGCTAAATGAAGAGGGAAAGTTGCCGTTCTAAATCCAAACAACGATTGTTTTGCACAAAGGACACCTTGTCCAACATTCTGATGGAAGATCAGCAAAAGTAAGAAACATTTTATGATGCTATTTCATATATCTGTCGTAATCGTCGGCGCCCAAGTGTTTCTGGCTATTGTGGTAAGCTAATATAACGCTACATTTTTTTTCCGCTGTAAAACACTTAATAAATCGGAAATATTGGCTGGAATCACAAGATGCCTGTCTTTCATTTGCTGTACACTATGTATTTTTCAGAAATGTTTTATGATGAGTAATTAGGTATTTGACGTTGGTGCCTGTAATTATTATGGCTGCTTTCGGTGCAATTTCTGATTGTAGCTGCAATGTAAACTATGATTTATACCTGAAATATGCAAATTTTTCTAACAAAACATATGCTATACAATAAATATGTTATCAGACTGTCATCTGATGAAGTTGTTTCATGGTTAGTGGCTATTTATATCTTTATTTGGTCGAATTTGTGATAGCTACTGATGGAGTAAAAAACTGGTGGAGTAAAAAAGTGGTGTCTTTTGCTAACGTGGTTAGCTAATAGATTTACATATTGTGTCTTCCCTGTAAAACATTTTAAAATCGGACATGTTGGCTGGATTCACATAATGTGTACCTTTCATATGCTGTATTGGACTTGTTAGTGTGTGAAAGTTAAATATTTAAAAAAATATATCTTTTGAATTTTGCGCCATGCACTTGAAGTGGCTGTTGTCATAAGTGTACCGACGCCGGGCTGCAGCCGTAAGAAGTTAATCTGTTTCTGATCTGTAGGTGGCACTATGTTCTCTTTTCAAAGGATGGGTACCAATCTCTCAAAGGCCCTAGGAGCCAAGTGAACAGGGGTGGTCTGCCAGTCACTGGGATGACAACCCAACTTGGGATGGAGGGAGATTTTAGCGGGTGGAATATTGGAGAACAGTTGATGGTTTGGCACACATGTATTTGGGGAGTTTCTCCCATTCTTCTCTGCAGATCCTCTCAAGCTCTGTCAGGTTGGATCGAGAACGTTGCTGCACAGCTTTTTTCAGGTGTCTCCAATGTCGTGACTTTACTTTCATTAATCTCATGACTGTTATTTATTTAATCCACTAACTATGTTTAATTGTTACCCAATTAAATTAATAATGTAACAATTAACTCATTAGGGGTTTGGGGCACCACAGAAGAGGTTGTTTAGCCTGTCTAGGACAGGGATTCTGCTAGCGGAACCCTTCGCCAACAGCCAATGAAAAAGCGGGGCGCCAAATACAAATCAACAGAAATCTCATAAATCAAATTTCTCAAACATACAAGTATTAGGCACCATTTTAAAGATAAAATTCTCCGTAATCCAGCCACAGTGTCTGATTTCAAAAATGCTTAACAGCGAAAGCTCCACAAACAATTATGTTAGGTCACCACCAAGTCCCAGAAAAACCCAGCCATTTTTCCCGCCAAAGAGAGGAGTCACAAAAAGCACAAATAGAGATAAAATGAGTCACTAACCTTTGATGATCTTCAAAATACAACTATTATACATGGAACTTTAGATACACTTCTCCTTAATGCAACCGCTGTGTCAGATTTAAAAAAAACTCTACGGAAAATGCATAATCTGAGAACGGCGCTCAGAGCCCAAATCAGCCAGAGAAATATCCGCCATGTTGGGAGGTCAACATTATTCATAAATAGCATTATAAATATTCACTTACCTTTGATGATCTTCATCTGAATGCACTCCCAGGAATCGCAGTTCCACAATAAATGCTTGTTTTGTTCGATAATGTCCATCATTTATGTCCATTTCTGTCCAATAGCTTCTTTTGTTAGGGCGTTTGGTAAATAAATCCAAAAGCGTGATCTGGTTCATTCGGACGAAACGTTCAAAAGGTTATATTACAGGTCAAAGAAACTTTTCAAACTAAGTATAGAATCAATCTTTAGGAGGTTTTTATCATAAAAGTTCAATAATGTTCCAACCGGAGAATTCCATTGTCTGTAGAAAAGCCATGGAACGAGAGCTACCTCTCAAGTCAAAGCGCGTGACTGGGAACGAGGCTGTAGGCAGACCTCTTAGTCAAACAGCTCCCATCCGGCCCCCCTTCACATGAGCAGCCTGAAACAACTTTCTAAAGACGGTTGACATCTAGTGGAAGCCTTAGGAAGTGCAAAATAACCAATACCCCACTGTGTTTTCGATAGGGGTGAGTTCAAAAACTACAAACCTCAGATTTCCCACTTCCTGTTTGGATTCTTCAGGTTTTTGCCTGACATATGAGTTCTGTTATACTCACAGACATCATTCAAACAGTTTTAGAAACTTCAGACTGTTTTCTATCCAATACTAATAATAATATGCATATATTAGCATCTGGGACTGGGTAGGAGGCAGTTCACTCTGGGCACGCTATTCATCCAAAAGTGAAAATGCTACCCCCTATCCCAAACATGTTAATTAAACTCTATAAGGTATATATCTATTTAATCGATAAACAGTCATCCTATTATTAATCATTACCTATTATCATCATTCTGAACAGCCGTAACCTCATGCATCTGCAAAAACTCCAGCCATACTCATGATTCAGTACTACACCAATTGGTTTAATTATTTATTCACTAGCTAACTAAAATGAGAAAACAAGACATAATACACGATAATAAAGTCCCTAGCGGACTGACAATAGGACAGCTTATTACACAGAGATGGAGAGGGGGGAAAAGAGAGCGAGATAGGAAAAAGGGACTCTTATCATGGATACATTCTATAACGCATTAATCATACACTTTGCACACGAAACGCCGCCCATTTGGAATGAGAAATCATGAATGTATTTACTTGTGAGTGCCTTTATCCGCTGTTTATCTCTGTCGGAACCAGGCCTTCTTAGGAAGAAAGTGGGTTGGCCTTTCAGCAGCAGGCTTGTAAGGGTCAGGACCTGTCTCTTCTACTGTTGTTCACGCTTGAAGACAGCCAGCCGTGTTGACGAGTACCATTGGTGATGATAGTTGGAGAATACGGTGATTTGATACTTGTGATAGGATGGGACAGTTTGAAGCGTCGTATGATGGTCCTTCTTAGATTAGCTTTCCTCAATATCTGACTTAGGACAGCTAATCAGCTGTCTCAATGATTGTCTGAGAGGTGAGCTTCTCGCCTCTTCCTCCTCGTGTTGATATTCAGGATTCAGACCATTATGAGCTGCAGCTCGCCTTCTCTCCCTGGTCTAGAGGAAGGTGAGTTTATTTTGTCACCTCGTGTTGAGGTTCAAAGTTCCAACCATTTCAAACATGTAGCTCTCGTAGCTCTCTCCTCACGTTTCCTGGTCTAATGTTAATTTCATTACCAAGGCACTCTGGCCAAAATGGGATGGCTCCGTCCATCTGACACACCACCCGACCTTACTCAAATCAAATAAAATGTTATTTGTCACATACACATGGTTAGCAGATGTTAATGCGAGTGTAGCGTGCCTACTTGTGGTGTGCCTACTTATTTATGCACAGTTTATATGAGAGATTATTTTATACCTCCTAAAATCACATTCCTATCTTAACTAAAATACTTGCATAATTGTTCATATTATATGCACAACATATTGGATGGATACTTGACAGATAAATGGGATATACTTTCCAAGTTACAGTATTTCATCCATACAGTTTTTAATGATATCACAAAATGAAAACCAATATTACATTTGTTTTCCAAAGTTCCCCACTGACCATTCCCCACATTCTTCTGTTATAAATATTGTTCTGGTATTCACTTTTTGGACGTCAGAGTTTTGGACAGGCAAAAGTCTCTGGAGATAAAAAGGACATTCCTTTAGCCAGTACTGGAGGGTAAAAATAGTTCTCTTTTGCTTAATTTATAACCGAATGTGAGCTGTCACGGCAGTTCCGGCAGTTCCCTTCCCCACCCCCCTGTGTGGGTGGGAGAGTGTCTTGTTGTCAACCATTTCCAAGCCGATCTGAGCTATTTGATCCTCACAGGACAGTCATGACCCCAGAGATGTTCGACTGGGTTTAAGTCCGGGCTCTGGCTGGGCCACTCAAGGACATACAGAGACGTGTTCCGAAGCCACTCCTGCATTATCTTGGCTGTGTGCTTAGAGTCGTTGTCCTTTTAGAAGGTGAACCTTCGCCGCAGTCTGAGCTCCTGAGTTCTCTGGAGCAGGTTTTCATCAGGGATCTCTCTGTACTTTGCGTCGTTCATCTTTTCCTCGATCCTGACTAGTCTCCCAGTACCTGCCGCTGAAAAACATCCCTACAGCATGATGCTGCCACTACCATGCTTCACCGAAGGGATGGTGCCAGGTTTCCTCCAGACGTGACGCTTGACATTTAGTCTAAAGAGTTATATCTTGGTTTCATCAGACCAGAGAATCGTGTTTATCATGGTCTGAGAGTCCCTTAGGTGCCTTTTGGCAAAATCCAAGCGGGCTGTCATCTGCCTTTTACTGAGGAGTCGCTTCCATCTGGCCACTCTACCAAAAAACCTGATTGGTGGAGTGCTGCAGAGATGGTTGTCCTTCTGGAAGGTTCTACCATCTCCACAGAGGAACTCTGGAGCTCCGACAGAGTGACCATCGGGTTCTTGGTCACCGCCCCGACCAAGGCCCTTCTCCCCCAGTTGCTCAGTTTGGCCGGGAGTCCAGCTCTAGGAAGAGTGGTTCCAAACTTCTTCCATTTAAGAATGATAGAGGCCACTGTGTTCTTGGGGACCTTCAATGACGCAGACTTTTTTTTGCTAAACTTCCCCAGATCTGTGCCTAGACACAATCTGTCTCGTAGCTGGTCGGACAATTCCTTTGACCTCATGGCTTGATTTTTGCTCTGACATGCACTCTCAACTGTGGGACCTTTTATAGACAGGTGTGTTTCTTTCCAAATTATGTCCAATCAATTTAATTTAACACAGGTCGACTCCAATCAAGATGTAGAAACATCTAAAGGATGATCAATGGAAACAGTTGCACTTGTTGTGGCTGCTTTACGATTTATATTGTTGTCTCTACCTTCATTCCCTTGTGCTCTTTACTGTGCCCAATTTAATGTTTGTACCACGTTTTGTGTTGCTACCATGTTGTGTTGTCATGTGTTGCTGCCTTGCTATGTTGTTGTCTTAGGTCTCTCTTTATGTAGTGTTGTGTTGTGTGTTTTGTCTTATATTTATATTTTAGTATTTTTAATCCCAGTCCCCGCAGGAGGCTTTGTCTTTTGTGGGCCGTCATTGTAAATAAGAATGTGTTCTTAACTGACTTGCCTAGTTAAATAAGGGTTAATAAAAAAATAAAAAAACCTGAGCTCAATTTTGAGTCTCATAGCAAAGGGTCTGAATACTTACATTATTGTGTGTTGATTGATGAGGGGAAAAATGTATTTAATCCATTTTAGAATAAGGTGTATTGTAACAAAATGTGGAAAAAGTCAAGGGGTTGGAATACTTTCCATCTACAGATATTCAATAAATTATTTGTAGACTGTCAGCAGAATTTCCACAGCATGTCTTTAGCATTTCAGGAGCACCACAACAGCATACAGACACTTTCTTGTTGAAAGTCAGCACAAATGCAGATGACATGTTACTGATTGTCTGTAGATAGTATGTAGAGCATCTACAGATGGAACATCCAAATAAACTGTTACCAAAAATATATGTGCTGCATTAAAACAGCCAAATATGTCAACTCTTTGAAAGGGAGGCGGGGGGGGGGGGGGTTGCTGGATGACATTTGAAATGAGGCGAGAATCTGAGAAAGGGAATAAAAAAGAAGATTGGGCTCAGATAGGATTCGGGCTTTCATTTGTTGAGCTGGTTGGCCTTTGGAGGCAGGCTGCAGTGGAACTGACAGCGTTGTCGACAGCAACAGCGTTGCCGGTGGTAACATGGCATTGCCGTGGAGACGGGTCAGAGTGAAGGGGGATAACAGAGTCCTCTGACAGGTCAATTTGAAGTGAAGGCCTGAGATGTGCCACCCAGCGAGGGAATAACAAGACAGATAGACAGTGTAACACACAGAGGAGAGGAGCAAGGGAGTGAGAGATGTACGCCAATGGACGGAGAGAAAATAAAGATAGAGAGAGTGAGGGAATGCTAGAGACAGAAGGAAAGAGGAGATGGAGTGATTTAAGAGGAAGGGGGAGAGATGAAGTGTGAGGCTGAACGAGAGGGTGATGGAGGGAAATGGAGAGGGGGAGCGAGAGATGAGAAATGGAGAAGGAGGGAAGTGGGAATGAGGGAGGACGAGACGGAGTGTCTGTGTATGAAAGATGGGAGGGGGGAGGAGAGTGAGGTGGAGTGATGCATAGCGCGACAAGGGATGAGCAAGTGAGGGATGGATTCACACAGAGAAAAGAGGAGATTCAAGTAGAGAGAGGTGTGGCGTGGGGTGGTCTAGTGGTTAAAGAAATAGCTTGGGATTTTGGCATTGAAGCCCTTTATCTACTTCCCAAGTCAGACGAACTCGGCTGCTTTTGTCTTCTACTCACTTCAGGCCTTCTACACCGTCTTGTCTCTTCATTTAAAACACACACCAAAAAATAAAAGAGGGGTGTAGAAAAGTGGTAGCGAGGAAAATGTGTCACTTACTGGTGCC
The DNA here is from genome assembly GCF_029448725.1 of Salvelinus fontinalis. Taxonomy (NCBI): domain Eukaryota; kingdom Metazoa; phylum Chordata; class Actinopteri; order Salmoniformes; family Salmonidae; genus Salvelinus; species Salvelinus fontinalis. Next base: position 5,587,055 of record NC_074680.1, on the reverse strand, counting down.
GATGGTGAGGAGAAAGGTGACAGAGCTATCGGGGATTTCACACACGTTGCGAACGGACACCTGGCACGTGTAGTTGGCAAAGTCCTTCAGCCTCAGGTTCTTCAGCTTCAGCACCTTGGTTTCCCCCTGTGTGACATAAAACATTGACTGGTTACACAGATATAACAGTCACAGACCCTGACTGACCGCATGTGAGTATTCTTCACAAACACACACGCATATGTGCACAAACACAGTAGAGTTACACAATATCTTACACACACTATAAATACCCTTACACACATGTTGGTACATTCATTAATGCACTGTCATTTGAACACGGTGTATACACTCTCACACACACACACACAAGCACGCACTCCTACACATGCAAATCTACAAAATAAGTATAATCTCTCTCAGACACAACACACACACTCAGAAAAAAAGGTTTAGATTTGTTCTTAAAACCTTTTCTCAATAGGGGGGCGCCATTTCAACTTTGTATAAATTCGTTCCCAAATTAAACTGCCTCGTACTCAATTCTTGCTCGTACAATATGCATATTATTATTACTATTGGATAGAAAACACTCTCTAGTTTCTAAAACCGTTTGAATTATATCTGTGAGTAAAACAGAACTCATTTTGCAGCAAACTTCCTGTCAGGAACTGAAAAATCTCAAATCGGGGGCTCTGTTCCAGGGTCAGTTTATAAATTTGCATGTAATCTATGGGTCTACATGCACTGCATACGCCTTCCCCTAGATGTCAGTAAGCAGTGAGAATTGGAATGGGGTGTCTGGGTAGTTCTGAGGCCGTATAAAAGCTCTTGGAACCGGGTGTGCAGTCTTTTCAACGTTCGTCATGACGCAAGACAGACCTCAGGATTGCATTCTGAGAAGCTCTCGTTATAGGCTTTAGATATATCAGGCTCTGATTTTATTCGATATAGGTGTTAAAAACATCATAATGTAGTTATTTTAAACCGAGTTATATCATTTTATATCAGTATATTGCGATTTTCGGTATTTCATTTGTGCTGCGTTATAGTGAGTTGGACACGTCTTCGTCACATGGCTAATGTTTGCTACTAATTCCAAAGTTGAAGACGACAATCTACAACCGAGCAACGATTCTTCTGGACAAAGGACAACTTGCACAAGATTCTGATGGAAGCTCATTAAATAGTAATAGTTAATAGTTAATTCGTTGTTCTGTTGAAAAATGTTAAACTACTATTCCGCCATTAATTTCGGTGCGGTCTCGCTTTAACGCGCGCTGTATGTCGTAGTAACGTTAATTTTAAAAATCTAACAGCGGTTGCATTAAGAACTAATGTATCTTTCATTTGCTGTCCAACCTGTATTTTTTATTCAAGTTTATGATTAGTTATTGATTAGATTAGGTGCCTCTCCCAAGATTTCTCCTGACATTTTGCTGGCAGCTTGGCTACTATTCTCATTGTATAACCACGATTTGTGCTGCTAAATATGCACATTTTCGAACAAACAATATATGTATTGTGTAATATGATGTTATAGGAATGTCATCTGATGAAGTTTTGAGAAGGTTAGTGAAAAATGTAATATCTTTTGCTGGTTTATTCGCTATCGCTAACGTGCATGAATCAATGCTGCTGTGTGGTTGGCTATTGTAGTAAGCTAATATAATGCTAAATTGTGTTTTCGCTGTAAAACACTTAAAAAATCTGAAATATTGGCTGGATTCACAAGATCTTTGTCTTTCATTTGCTGTACACTGTGTATTTTTCATAAATGTTTTATGATGAGTATTTAGGTAATTCACGTTGCTCTCTGTAGTTATTCTAGTTGCTTTGGTGAGAGTTGTGATGGTGGCTGCAATGTAAAACTATGATTTATACCTGAAATATGCACATTTTTCGAACAAAACATATGCTATACAATAAATATGTTATCAGACTGTCATCTGATGAAGTTGTTTCTTGGTTAGTGACTATTTATATCTTTATTTGGTCGAATTTGTGATAGCTACCTATGCAGTCAAAAAATGGTGGGGAAAAAAAGTTGTGTCTTTTGCTATCGTGGTTAGCTAATAGAAATACATATTGTGTCTTCCCTGTAAAACATTTTAAAAATCAGAAATGATGGCTGGATTCACAAGATGTGTATCTTTCATCTGGTGTCTTGGACTTGTGATTTCATGATATTTAGATGCTAGTATTTACTTGTGGCGCTATGCTAGGCTATGCTAGTCAGCTTTTTTACTGATGAGGGTGCTCCCGGATCCGGGATTGGGACCAATTAGAAGTTAAAGGAGTACAAACGCTTGTCACTGTAGTGGTACCCTGTAAGGTACTGTACGTCCTTTGTACCTTTCAGTTTTATCAGTAGTATGTACTGAATACATAGGGTAGACACCGTCCAACAAACTTGCAGGTTCATTCTCAACAATGCAACAATAAGAAATAATAAACGATAAGAATACGAACAAAAAGTAAATGGCTCAATTTATAGTCCAGTATTTACACGCGTTTTGGGAAAGCGGGGATTGGGGTGCAAGTGTTTAAAATGTGCAATATTTAACAATACTAATAATAATTTGGTAGCAGCAGTTGTGATGTGTGTGTAGCATGCATCTATATGTGTGTGTGTGTGGATGAGTGTATATCTGTGTGGGTCAGTGCAGAGAGTCAGTGCACGTGGTCAGTCCAGTTCACGTGTTCATTAGTCTGATGGCTTGTAGATAGAAGGTATCAGACCTCATGCTGCGTTGTTATCAGACCTCATGTTCCGATACCGTCTGCCCGAGGGTAAGGATGTGAACAGCTTGTGGTTGGTGTGTGTGGGGTCCTTGATGATGCTGCAGTCCTTCTTCAGGCACCGTTTCGAGTAGATCTTCTGGATTAGTGGGAGCACAGTCCCAGTGATGTTCTGGGCCTTCTTCACCACCCTCTGGAGATCCTTGCGGTTGTGGACGGAGCAATTCCAGTACCAGGCCATGATGTAACCGGTCAGGACGCTCTCGATGGTGCAGAGGTAGTATTTAGAGAGGACAGAATACATTTTTTCTTTAGCCACCTTAGGAAGTAGAGACGCTGTTTCACCCTCTTGACAAGAGTGGTGTGTTGTTGATGCATTTCAAGTCCTCAGGGATGTGGATGCTGACTCTCTCTACTGCAGTACCATTGATGTGGATCGAGACATGTTTACTCCTCTGCTTCCTGGAGTCAACAATTAACTCCTTTGTTTTGCTTACATTAAGGGAGACGCCAGTTCAGGTGCCTCTTCCCTATAGGCTGACTCGTTATTAGGTCTATAAACCTGCTGTCATCAGAAAACTCGATGATGGGTTTGGTGTTGTGCAAAAACACGCAGTCGTTGTTTTTCTATTTTTTTATTTAACTGAACTTTATTTTAATTATTTTCCCCCTCATCAATCTATACACAATAATGTAAGTATTTAGACCCTTTGCTATGACACTAGAAATTGAGCTCAGGGTTTAATTATTTTATTTTTATTAACCTTTATTTAACTAGACAATTCAGTTAAGAACAAATTCTTGTTTACAGTGACGGCCTACCAAAAGGCAAAAGGCCTCCTGCGGGGACAGGGGCTAGGATTTAAAAAATAAATATATATATATACACACACTACTGGTCAAAATGTTTAGAACACCTACTCATTCAAGGGTTTTTCTTTATTTTTCCTATTTTCTATATTGTAGAATAAGAGTGAAAACATCAAAACTATGAAATAACACGTAAACATGGAATCATGTATTAACCAAAAAAGTGTTAGACAAATCACAATATATTTTATATTAGATATTCTTCAAATAGCCACCCTTTGCCTTGATGATAGCTTTGCACACTCTTGGCATTCTCTCAACCAGCTTCACCTGGAATGATTTTCCAACACTCTTGAAGGAGTTCCCACATATGCTGCTTTTCCTTCACTCTAGTGGACATAAAATACCTATTGTGGTTAAATTCCCATTTGACGAAAAAAACAACAAGTTAAATGTGTTTCCATTGCATTTTCAACTCTACCGATGGTTTTATCACAAAAGAATGTGTGCTGTGTAGCGAGTGTGCCCACTCTGGTATTGGCACGTGTGCTCTTACCAACAGTGCTATCTGTACGCCGTTGACTAGAGCGCACATATAGCCTACATGATGAGATTATTATTATGGACAAAAGAGATAAATGTTTTTCATTTGACCAATGGCAGCCAAGCATTGATTATAATGTCACCAGAATAACACCCTTAATATTTATTGGAAAGGAGCATCAATCTCATCACCTTGCACTTTCACCACCCCGTGAAGTTCATAATTGATTTCATCTGTAGCCTAATAAACTGCATGCTTTCCTGACGAGTCGTAGTGGGAGGACCACACAACATGTCATCGCGTGACTCCAAGTTTACTTTGATATGATTGGCCGATGTAGGCTGTCATTGTAAATAAGAATTTGTTCTTAACTGACTTGCCTAGTTATAAAACAAAAAAATGATGGTTATTATATCAATATTTTACATGACCATAAACTTGGCAACTTGAAACAACAGTGTATTTAGAACAAAAGCTCTCACGGGATAACTTATAAACCTTTAGTAGGACTTTATCCGGCAAACACTCTGCATCAAAACACAGAAGGACATACAAGGTCTCCTCAGTCTCGCGCTTGCCACTGGGTCTGCGTCGCACCAAACAGTGTGCATCACAGACACCAGGGATTCAGAGCTTCAGTTGATCCACCTTAACACTCAACCCCCACTCGCTTTCCCTCTCTGAGCAGCAAACACAAAATTCAACACAAGTTCACCTCTGGATACTTTGACTGAATTCACAGACCCCAACTCCTTCACCCAGCCTGAGAACAGAAACGGATTGGCCAAAAACCATGGATACACTTTCTCCACGAATCGTACTCTGACTGGGCTAGAGTAATCTCTGGTATTTTCCTGATCATTAGGGCTAGCCTCAGAAGTCGCAAGTTCTTTCCTCTCACTTTTGTGAGGATACATTTCAAGTTCACTATCCATCGACTGCTCAGGTTCTTCAGGCGCGTAACATGCATTTCTCTCTCCTGTACTATTGTTGAAATTGTTCAATTTCATATTCATCATCTCCAGCACCATCCCAACATCAACATATGTGAAAATGGTGCGTTTGTATGTTTTGTAGTTAAAAAAGATAGAGGAAGATATGTTTTTCCAATGACATCATTGGTGTGCATGGTGTGATTTTAACCAATGATGAGTAGGCATAGCCTACTAATTGCTTACTAATTGGATGATGATGTCATTGGAAGCACATCTGCCATTATCTTCTTTACTACAAAAGACAGAAATGTGCCATTTTCACATATGTTGATGTTGGGTGGGTGCTGGAGTTGATGAACATGAAAGTGAAAAATTTTGACATTTCCCTTAAAAGGTCACAATATGAAAGTATGATGACCAAAGTATGACAAATTACTGTTGCTTCTACAGTACATTGCTAAAGTTTGATCATAAAGTGACTTGTCCCCTCCCTCATGTCAAATGTTTATATTCATTATTAAAGGGATAGGGTGACATCACAATAACTCTCTCATTTTAATACACCAATGGTAACATGATATTCTCTTACCTAATTTAAATAAGTACTGTAAGGGGCCAAAGTTGTAAGGGGTGGTGGGGTGTGTTAGGGATAGTGGAACATATACTGTATATAGGTGTTTTGTGAACAAGTGTGCAATGCACTTTCCAAACTGTTAAAGGCAGCAATAAGCAAGAAAGTTTTCCAAAGGTACGCTTTTGTACCTATACTATCTTGTCCCCTAAGGTACATTATTGGCAATTTTAAGGTGCAACATCGGAGAAGGATGACCTGGAGCCAGTGGGTTTGGCGACGAGTATGAAGCGAGGGCAAGCCAACGAGAGCATACAGGTTGTGAAGTGTGAAGTGGGCCGAAGACGGCAATGAGTCAGGTCTATCATGACCTGACCATGCTCTGACCATGTGCGTTCACATGAGAGGGAGCTCTGTTCCATCGCACTTCTGAAGACAATGGAATTCTCCGGTTGGAACTTTATTGAAGATTTATGTTAAAAACATCCTAAAGATTGATTCAAAACATCGTTTGACATGTTTCTACTGACTGTTACGGAACTTTTTGACATTTCGTCTGCTTTTAGTGAACGCGTTTCCTGACTTTGGATTTGTTTACCAAACACGGTAACAAAAATAGCTATTTGGACAAAAATGGACATTACCGAACAAAACAAACATTTCTTGTGGAAGTGGGAGTCCTGGGAGTGCATTCCGACGAAGATCAGCAAAGGTAAGTGAAGATTTATAATGCTATTTATAACTTTTGTTGACTCCATAATTTGGCGGGTAACTGTATGGCTTCCTTTTGTGGCTGAACGCTGTTCTCAGATTATTGAATATTGTGCTTTTGCCGTAAAGCTTTTTGAAATCTGACACAGCGGTTGCATTAACCCTCTTAGCGCTAGGGGTCAGAATTTTTTTCTTCTTAAAATAACGTTCCCAAGGTAAACGGACATTTTCTCTGGCCCAGATCGTAGAATATGCATATAATTTACATATTAGGATAGAAAACACTCCAAAGTTTCCAAAACTGTCAGAATATTGTCTGTGAGTATAACAAAACGTATTCTGCAGACGAAAACCTGAGAAAATCTAACCCGGAAGTGATATATATATTTTCGGACACTGTGTTGGGGTTAACAACAAGTTTACCTTTAAAATGGTGTGAAATACTTGTAAGTTTGAGGAATTTTAATTATGAGATTTCTGTTGTTTGAATTTGGCGCCCTGCACTTTCACTGGCTGTTGTCAACTCGATCCCGTTAACGGGATCTTAGCCGATCTCAGCCATAACAACTTGAAAATTCCAGAAAATTATGTTATGGCTTACGAAGCTTCTGATAGGCTAATTTACATCATTTGAGTCAATGGGAGGTGTACCTGTGGATGAATTTCAAGGGCTACCTTCAACCTCAGTGCCTCTTCGCTTGACATCATGGGAAAATCAAAAGAAATCAGCCAAGACATCAGAATAAAAATTGTAAACCTCCACAAGTCTGGATCATCCTTGGGAGGAATTTCCAAACGCCTGAAGGTACCAAGATCATCTGTACAAACAATAGTACCCAAGTATAAACACCATGGGACCACGCAGCCTTCATACCCCTCAGGAAGGAGACGCATTCTGTCTCCTAGAGATGAACATACTTTTGTGTGAAAAGTGCAAATCAATCCCAGAACAACAGCAAAGGAACTTGTGAAGATATTGGAGGAAACGGGTACAAAAGTATCTATATCCACAGTAAAACGAGTCCTATATCGACATAACCTGAAAGGCCGCTCAGCAAGTAAGAAGCAACTGCTCCAAAACCGCCATAAAAAAGCCAGACTACGGTTTGCAACTGCACATGGGGACAAAGATTGTACTTTTTGGAGAAATGTCCTCTGGTTTGATGAAAATGTTTGGCCATAATGACCATCGTTATGTTTGGAGGAAAAAGGGGGGGTCTTGCAAGCTGAAGAACACCATCCCAACCGTGAAGCATGTGGGTGGCAGCATCAGGTTGTGGGGGTGCTTTGCTGTAGGAGGGACTGGTGCCCTTCACAAAATAGATGGCATCATGAGAAGGAAAAATAGGTGGATATATTGAAGCAACATCTCAAGACATCAGTCAGGAAGTTAAAGCTTCGTCGCAAATGGGTCTTCCAAATGGACAATGAACCCAAGCATACTTCCAAAGTTGTGGCAAAATGGCTTAAGTACAACAAAGTCAAGGTATTGGAGTGACCATCACAAAGCCCTGACCTCAATCCTATAGAAAATTTGTGGGCAGAACTGAAAAAGCCTGCGCGAGCAAGGAGGCCTACAAACCTGACTCAGTTACACCAGCTCTGTCAGGAGGAAAGGGCAAAAATTAATCAAACTTATTGTAGAGAGAAGTGTATCTCCTAACTGGTCTAAGACAGGGAATTCTTACTAGGATTAAATGTCAGGAATTGTGAAAACTGAGTTTAAATGTATTTGCCTAAGGAGTATGTAAACTTCCGAGTATATGTATGTCAAGAAACTTGAGTATGTCAAGAAACTTGGATGCAGTGAGCAGTAACATCATCTCAAGCAAATTTGGTGATACACAAAGTTGCATCAATGATGATAATTCCATTTTATACATCTCCCATTTGGCATGTCTCTTGTAACACGGTACACAGTAGCATTGATTGATGTGTTGATATGACAACTGCGTCAGATTTTGGCACCAGTGGAGTAGCTATCTAGCTATACAAACCACGCCCCTCTACAAACACACCTTCTTAGATGTTGGTTACAAGACCAACATCTCTGCTACCGCAGGGCAAGCAGTACCGGAGTGCCAAGTCTAGGACCAAAAGGCTCCTTAACAGCTTCTACCCCCAAACCATAAGACTGCTGAACAATTAACCAAATGGCCACTGGTTTATTTACATTGACACCCCCCCATTTGATTTTTACACTGCTGCTACTCGCTGTTTTTTATCTATGCATAGTCACTTCGACCCTACATACATGTACAAATTACCTTGACTGTCACGCCCTGGCCTTAGTATTCTTTGTTTCCTTTATTATTTTAGTTAGGTCAGGGTGTGACATGGGGAATGTTTGTGTGTTTTGTCTAGTTTAGGGTGTGTGTATTGTTTAGGGGGTTTTGTAGTAGGTATGGGGTAGTGTTCAGTGTAGGTGTTTAGGAAAGTCTATGGTTGCCTGATTTGGTTCTCAATCAGAGACAGCTGTTTATTGTTGTCTCTGATTGGGAGCCATATTTAAGGCAGCCATAGGCTTTAGGTGTTTGTGGGTAATTGTCTATGTTGTATGTTTGTAGCTTGTGTGTGCACTTACGTTTATAGCTTCACGTTTGTTGTTTTGTTTCGTTTTGTTATAGTGTTCGTTGCGTGAATTTTCCCTTCTCGAAATAAAGAGAAAGTATTTTGCACACGCTGCGCATTGGTCCTCTCTCTCACCCATAGACGATCGTGACATTGACTAACCTGTACCCCCGCACATTGACTCGTTACTGGTACCCCCTGTATATAGCCTCGTTATTGTTATTTAATGTGTTACTCTTTATAATTTTTTACTTTAGTGTATTTGGTAAATATTTTCTTAACTCTTTCTTGAACTGCGCTGTTTGTTAAGGGCTTGTAAGTAAGCATTTCACGGTAAGGTGTACACATGTTGTATTCAGCGCATGTGACAAAGTTTGATTTGAAGACAGTACCTATTTAAATTAGGTAAGAGAATATCATGTTACCATTGGTGTATTAAAATAAGAGCATTAGAGTGATGTCACCCTATCCCTCTAATAATGAATCCAAGTTTTTGACATGAGGGAGGGGACCAGTAACTGTATGAACAACCTTTAACAATGTGGAAGCAACAGTCAATCTTCATACTTTGGTCATCATACTTTGATCTGGTTTCATGCAAATATCATCACATTTCATGAAAACCATGAACTGAACATTGACTGTTCAGGACTTATAAGTTTCTACATTGCAAATGAAAATTGTTCACATTACATGTTTTAATATAACATTAATATGTATGTGTTGTAACAAAGTGGCAACTATCCCAGCAATGGGGTATGCGTAGGCGCTTGAGGAACTCAGATGCTTGTGTACACTCTAAAAATCTTGGTTGACCCAACTGCTGGGTTTCAGGCGTTGGATCACTTAAAGACAATGTATGGTTGATCCGAAAATGTGGTCAGAGGCTCCGTATGGAGGGTGTGACACAATTGCGGAGCCTCCAAAGGCCAATTTGAGCTCCGTACCGCATCGCCATGCGCCTCCCAAGTTTTGCAACAATGCGTATGGCTCAGCATAGCTCTATATAGCGCCACATTGACATGATTGTGTTTATACAAGACCTCCCGCCCCCACCTACCGTCAACCAAACTCACTTCCTTGACAACTTCCTTCACAACAGCTCTGCTCAAGAGCTCTGGGCTGCCTCGCGAAACAAAAGAAGTATGACTCTGACTTCTGCAGAGTCCTTATCACTGTATATGCTGCAGGGCCAACGCAGACGTCGGGTTGAACATGCAGCACCTTTTAGTTGGGTTGATTTCTTAAAAAATTGCTGGGTAATTGATGCTGGGTGCTGTGTTATTGATGCTGGGTTATTGAGATATGACCCAGCGGGTCAGCTCAAAATAATGGAGGCATGGCTTAGTAGGGGAATGGCTTTCAGATAGTTATTTTTGTCCACGTGTGAGAGTAAATGTCATTCCAGTTCATCTGTTCCGTTGTATTGTTATCACACGGTAAGGTTAAACAACTACACTTTTCAAGCTTTAATTTGGCTTACAGAATTGTATGAGTTTCCCAAGGGCCTATGCATATCCATATGGATTAAGATTTGGGATAGATTTAAAACAAAAATATCAAAAACAACTTCCTCTCGCTGGATTTGAACTTGCAACCTTTGAAATCAGAGGCAGATGTTTACACCCATCCCCCATTCCCGTCCACAACACCATAGTGCAGGTTTTCCCAAATTTGGTCCTCGGGACCACAAGGGGTGCACGGGGCGCACGTTTTGGTTTTGCCCCAGCAATACACAGCTGATTCAAATAATCAACTAATCATCAAGCTTCGATAATTTGAATCAGCTGTGTAATGTTAGGGCAAAAAAAATAAAAGTGCATGCCTTGGGGTCCCGAGGGTTGAGTTTGGGAAAAGCTGCCCTAGCAAAACTGAAACCTACTTGAAGGTAATAATGCTCACTGTTACCCCTAGTGGCCAGTTTCCACGTCATATCCCGACATTGAATCACGGGTGACCTGGATAAAATTCACCCATGTTTGGGTGATCCAAACAACCCAACATGCCGTGTTATTAACGCAACCCAACTTTCTGGATCAAAATAACCCAGCGTGTGTTCAGTCCAGCATTTAAATTGGGTTCTTTTTAACCCAGCATTTTTTTAGAGTGTAGATGTCCACTCAGTTATCCTTTATTTGTTGCGGTTAATTTGTGTGTGTGTGTATGTAGTGAGCCTGCGCATATACTATTCTGTGGGTTGTGGGTCTGTTATCCTTGCTCTATGGGTCTGTTATCCTTGATCGGTTACATGGGGTACAATGCTAGTAGCTTAAGAGTGTAAATGTGTGTTTGTGGTCCTCGTACAGTACCTGTGTGTATAGCGGTTCGTAGATGTCCACTCCTTGATCCTTGCGCTGCTCTATGGGAATGGTGCCTCGTTTCCAGATGAAGCGGGCCGGGGGGTTGGAGTTGACGGTACAGCGGAGGAACACGGTCTTCTCCTGGTAGTAGCTCCCGCGCACATCGCTGATGGTCTGGTGCACAGTCAGAACTGGTTTGTCAAGGTCTGGGCACACACACACACACAGACACACACACAGACGCACTTCATCAAGATCAAGAATACGTTCATCCAAAACTATATTAAATTCCATCAATCATATTTTATAGACTATGTGGGGACCTTCCTCACAATGGTTAGACATCTGTAGTGCACACAGCATTCACCTACTGTACCGTACACCACACTGAGACACACCACAAATGAATCAGGAAAATATCTACAATGAAGGTTTGCCTGCCCAAATCCATTTTAATCCCACATAAATGTCAAGATCTCCAAAGGGGATGAATACTTATGATAGGCAGTGTAGATTCAGCAGGGAACTGTGTGTGTGTGTGTCTAAGTGACTCCGGCACTTGTGCCTTCCTTGCTGTGTTATTTAGGAGCAGCACTCTCTTCTATTGTGGCTAAGAGATAAAGATAGAAGCACATTTAAACACTAAATACAACTTGATAAGGCTGAAGGTTGATTGGGACCAGTTGATTAGCCGACTACTCACTGTTATTATGAAAATAGAACAATTATAGGAACAGAGCCATGCTAAATTGTCTCTTTTAGACGGAAAATAAAATATTGTTAGAAGTGAAAAGCTGTCAAGGCAAAGGGTGGCCACTTTGAAGAATCTCAAATCTAATTTCATTTGTTTCACACTTTTTTGGTTACTAAATGATTCCATATGTGTTATTTAAAAGTTTTGATGTCTTCACTTTTATTCTTCAATGTAGAAAATTGTAAAAATGAAGCAAAACCCTTGAATTAGTAGATGTGTCCAAACTTTTGACTGGCACTGTAAATATATATATATATATATATATATATATATATATATATATATATATATATATATATATATATATATATATATATATATATATATATATATATATATATATATATGAGCGCTTACTTGTTTCCTGCCGACTTGCTGCCAGCCTATTTGGCACATTGACGACATGCTTAGTCACACGAACACAATTTAACTTCCACCTACTGAATGGCAACTCATTTCCATCTCTGCGACTTCTTACCTCATTTCCCTGTCACTCTCTCGCTCCCTCTCTTTCTCTTTATTTTGGCAGAAGATACAGGCAGGAAACTAAATCAGGAGAGCTAATCAGCTAATCCGGAACATCTGTGGACTATGTACAGTTGAAGTCGGAAGTTTACATACACTTAGGTTGAAGTTATTAAAACTTGTTTTTCAACCAATTCTTGTTAACAAACTAGAGTTTTGGCAAGTCGGTTAGGACATCTACTTTGTGCATGACATAAGTAATTTTTTCAAACAAATTGTTTACAGACAGATTATTTCACTTATAATTCACTGTATCACAATTCCAGTGGGTCAGACGTTTACATATACTAAGTTGACTGTGCCTTTAAACAACTTGGAGAATTCCAGAAAATGATGTCATAGCTTCAGAAGCTTCTGATAGGCATAGACATCAGAAAAAAGATTGTAGACTTCCACAAGGCTGGTTCATCCTTGGGAGCAATTTCCAAATGCCTTAAGGTTCCACACTCATCTGTACAAACAATTGTACGCAATTCTAAACACCATGGGACCACGCAGCCTTCATACTGCTCAGGAAGGAGACGCATTCTGTCTCCTAGAGATGAATGCACTTTGGTGCAAAGAGTGCACATCAATCCCAGAACAACAGCAAAGGACCTTGTGAAGATGCTGGAGGAAACGGGTACAAAAGTATCTATATCCACAGTGAAACGAGTCCTATAGTGACATAACCTGAAAAGCCACTCAGCAAGGAAAAAGCCACTGCTCCAAAACCTCCATAAGAAAGCCAGACTACGGTTTGCAACTGCACACGGGGACAAATATCGTACTTTTTGGAGAAATGTCCTCTGGTCTGATGAAACTGTTTGGCCATAAAACCATCGTTGTTTGGAGGACAAGGGGGATGCTTGCAAGCCGAAGAACACCATCCCATCCTGTTGTGGGGCTGCTTTGCTGCAGAAGGGTCTGGTGCACTTCACAAAATAGATGGCATCATGAGGCAGGAAAATTATGTGGATATATTGAAGCAACATCTCAAGACATCAGTCAGGAAGTTAAAGCTTCATCGCAAATTGGTCTTCCAAATGGACAATGACCCCAAGCATACTTCCAAAGTTGTGGCAAAATAGCTTAAGGACAACAAAGTCCAGGTATTGGAGTGGCCATCACAAAGCCCTGACCTCAATCCTATAGAAAATTTGTGGGCAGAACTGAAAAAGCCTACAAACCTGATTCAGTTACACCAGCTCTGTCAGGAGGAATGGGCCAAAATTCATCAAACTTATTGTGGGAAGCTTGTGAAAGGCTACCCGAAACATTTCACCCAAGTTAAACCATTTGAAGGCAATGCAACCAAACACTAATTGAGTGTATGTAAACTTCTGACCCACTGGGAATGTGATGAAAGAAATAAAAGCTAAAATAAATAATTCTCTCTTCTATTATTCTGACATTTCACATTCTTAAAATAAAGTGGTGATCCTAGCTGACCTAAGACAGGGAATTCTTACTAGGATTAAATGTGAGTTTAAATGTATTTGGCTAAGGTGTATGTAAACTTCCGACTTCAACTGTGTGTCTGTGTGTGTGTGTCAGAATGAGGTGCGGATCTGAGTGAGAGTGATGTGTGTCTTGTAAGTGTATTTATCCATGGTGTGTGTGTGTGTGTGTGTGTGTGTGTGTGTGTGTGTGTGTGTGTGTGTGTGTGTGTGTGTGTGTGTGTGTGTGTGTGTGTGTGTGTGTGTGTGTGTGTGTGTGTGTGTGTGTGTTAGAATGCAGTGTGGATCTGAGTGAGAGTGATGTGTGTCGGTGAGCAAGAATGTTATTGTGTGTGTGCATTCTCATGCATTTGCGCATGAGTCCTTACAAGCGACTACAGTATGTCCGTATCTGCGCTGGGAATAAGCGGAGTTCATGTACAGAGGTATGACTTTAATGGCGTTTCCAGAATCCCTGCTTCCTGCCTGCGCCTCTGAGTCCAGGGCATATCTGTGATGTCCTGTGTGTGTGTGGGTGTGTCCTGTGTTGTGGAGTGTCGCTGGATGGATCTGAGAGAAGGGGGAGACTTGGGACATAAACAAAGCCAGGATCATCAGCTTTTCCGAGCCTCTGAAAATGTGACGCTGAACCCAAATGTCCACTTCTCTGCCCCCTACCCCTGTGATCAGGGGAAAGAAGAGGATGGAAAGGGGAACGATGAGTCTGAATCTAAGCCTGACTTGATGACCTCATTCTCTCTCCCTTTTAACTTTCTCACAATTTTTCTCTCTCTCTCCCCTCTACACAAACCCTTATGGATACAGTACACAATGCTCCTATACCGTTTTCAACCACAAAACCCAGGTTTTTTCTGTGACTATACAGTAAGAGCAAACCAGGGCTGTTGAGTCTGAAGACAGCTGCACAGTAATGTCTCTTATCGATGGCGGTTATGATATCGTTTAGGACCTTGAGCATGGCTGAGGTGCACCCATGACCAGCTCTGAAACCAGATTGCATAGCGGAGAAGGTACGGTGGGATTCTAAATGGTCGGTAATCTGTTTGTTAACTTGGCTTTCAAAGACCTTACAAAGGCAGGGTAGAATAGATATAGGTCTGTAACAGTTTGGGTCTAGAGTGTCTCACCCTTTGAAGAGGGGGATGACCGTGGCAGCTTTCCAATCTATGGGAATCTCAGACGATACGAATAAGATGTTGAACAGGCTAGTAATAGGCGTTGCAACAATTTCGGTAGATAATTTTAGAAAGAGAGGGTCCAGATTGTCTAGCCTCTACGGACCCCCCATCCCGGATCCGGGATCATCCTCATCAAAAAAGCTGACTAGCATAGCCTAGCCTAGCACCACAGGGATATAAACGATATCATAACCGCCATCGATAAGAGACATTACTGTGCAGCCGTATCCATCAACCTGGCCAAGGCTTTCGACTCTGTCAATCACAACATTCAAAACATCCTTATTTTGAAGGCTAACTGCAAAGTCCACTATTGTGGCTAATCCTTATTGTGGCTAGCTTCACATAAATTCCTCGACCACCGTTAATCAAATAAGAAATGTCTTATAAATTAGGGTTATTTTAGATGACACCAAGCTATATAGCTAGCTAGCTAACTATAGCTACTGAAACAGATATCGTTTTGCTATGTTTTTGGGGAGGAACATTGTTTGCATCCATGAGCTAGCTAGCTTTTTTTTATAAGCAGCACTGTAGGTGTGCGAGACAACTTCACCAGCATCATATCATACGTATCGATGAATCGTTGTGACATATGAAATACGAGTGATAGTGTAATCCATGTGTAATAACTACGTAAAACAGTTATGAACAGATTAAATTATTATGTGAAGTGCAGTCATATTCAGGCCCTGATTGGTCAACAAGCTTATCTGACACGTCTATTGGTCATTGTTTTCTTTTTTGGCACGCAAAGACCCAAACCGCGTTCCATAGAATTCCTGGTTGAGAATGAAACGACTGAACAAATGAACAACGAAACAGCACAGCATGTGAAAGAATTAGGTTTTGATTATGTTTTACTGGTAATGGGGACATACGTAAATGCCAACAAAATCACTTTTTGGTCAGTGTGGTGTGTGTGTGTAACCTTTATTTAACTAGGCAAGTCAGTTAAGAACAAATTTGTATTTACAATGACGGCCTACGCTGGGCAAACCCGGACGACGCTGGGCCAATTGTGAGCCGCCCTATGGGACTCCCAATCATGGCCGGATGTGATACAGCCTGGACTCGAACCAGGGACTGTAGTGACGCCTCTTGAACTGAGATGCCGTGCCTTAGACCGCTGCGTCCATGTGTGTGTGTTAACTATTTAACTGTACTATAATGCTTAAAAGGCCGCTACAATTTTAAATATCGGTTATTGGTATCGGTATCGTTTTTTTTGGGCAAGGAAAATATCGGTATCGGCCAAAAAATGACATATCGGTGCATCACTAGTAATGTATACAATACCTATGCATTCGTGCTATGACTCTCCAAATCCATGGAATGCCCAAGGCCCTCATGACATGTCTGCTAAAATGTTTTATCTGGTCATTCAATGATAGAAGGAACAGACAAGGTGAACTTTGATTTCATACAAGACCAACAAAATCCAACTTATTACATTGAATGTGCACGGGCTCCATAATGGGGAAAAAAACATGGTTCTTGAACACTTAAAGATTGTCAGCTGAAAAAAATAAAAGAGAAATTTAATATTTAGAGGAACTGGGTTGGAGAGGCCTATACTGCCACCTACTGTAGTAACAGCAGAGGTGTAGGCATCCTGATGAATAAGAATACACCCTTTTCCCTTATATCCCAGCACACGGACCAAGAATTGTACCATTGTACCTCGATTCGGTCTTATGTAGCAAAATTTGAAATGGTGTTTAGTGCACTACCATACAACTGTTTAGTACACTACTGTGAGCGCACTATTCCCTACATTCCCTGGCAGATCCCTCTGTCTTCCACATGAGCTTGGGTATTTTCCAGAGTGTTATATACGGTGTGGCCACTCACAAGTTACCAAATCTCTTTTGTTTCTTTCGGTGTCCCTTAGTCCCTCCTGCTCTTACTCTTTTTCAATCTCTCGGTGCCATTATAAGGGCCTCTCTAGGCCTTTCGTCCCTTCCTCTACTTTATAACCCTTTCTCCATTATTTAGTCTGCCTCTGCTAGCTGTAAATAAAAAGATGAGGGCAGAGGAAGAAAGGAGAAAGAGGAGGAAGGTGACGCAAAAGCCCACTGGGGACAGTGATGGGGATCGTGAGAGAGAGAGAGAGCACAAAGACATAACATCTAAGTCAGGAT
This sequence comes from Salvelinus fontinalis, assembly GCF_029448725.1. Taxonomy (NCBI): domain Eukaryota; kingdom Metazoa; phylum Chordata; class Actinopteri; order Salmoniformes; family Salmonidae; genus Salvelinus; species Salvelinus fontinalis. Next base: position 5,569,852 of record NC_074680.1, on the reverse strand, counting down.
TTATTGGGGGCCAAGCAGATGAAAAATGTCAAAATTGTGAAATAAAAGAGTTTGTTACACTTGGACAATGCCCTTCATATTACATTGCCTAGGCTATAGCTCAGCGTGCTATCGCAGTCTTTTGGCTCACAAAATACTCACGTTTTCACAAAAGTCAATAAGCACAATCCATATGTTGACAGCAGATTGAAATGAATTTGTTGTGTAATGTAATGTAATGTAATGTTTTTAATTGTACTGTATATAACTGCTTTCATTTTGCTCGACCGCAGGAATAGGGATCCATATGTCACGCCCTGACAATAGAGAGCTTTTAATTCTCTATGTTGGTTAGGTCGGGGTGTGACTAGGGTGGGTTATCTAGGTGAATATATATATCTATGTTGGCCTGGTATGGTTCCCAATCAGAGGCAGCTGTTTATCATTGTCTCTGATTGGGGATCATATTTAGGCAGCCATTTCCCCATTGTGCTTTGTGGGATCTTCTCTAGGTATAGTTGCCTGCGAGCACTACATTGAGCTTCACGTTTCGTTTTGCACTTTATTGTTTTTTTTTTCTTTGAGTTTCTCTTCAAAATAAAGAGGATGGAAACATACCACGCTGCATCTTGGTCCACTCATTATAACGATCGTGACACCATAATGAATACAAATGTAGCCTATTGCTTTGAAGATATTGAATCCTCTTCTTAATTACTGCTGTGGTCATTGTAATGCAATTACAGATGTAGGATCTTAATTTGAGCCAGTGTGCTACAAAAGGAAAATAATCCTGGAGCAACAGGAAATGTGAATTATTATGTGGATTATAATTAATGAGTATTTTTGTAGAGGTTGACATATTTTTCATTAGGGCAAATAAAGTCTGACATTTTTATGTGGAAATTACAAACTTTGGAAGCATTTTAAACCTTGGATAAACTACAAGTTTTCATTTCCTACTGCGCAGCAAAATTCTAAGCAAACAAAGGGGTGATCAAATTATGATCCTACATCTGTATGTCACATTTCAATCGTGTTTCACTAACGCAACTAAAGGTGAATTAACAAACTTCCTAGAACTTGACAAAACATATTGCCACATGGCTATTTAGTCAAACCATGCCAAAGGAATTCTCTCAACGCAGGTCTTAAGAAGCCAGTAAACCGTTTAATCTGTGAGCGTTAGGTCTCCGGCCATCTTAGATTGAATGACATGGTTTATACCGGTTAATTCTGGTTTCATAGTGTTTTCTTTCTCCCTGAAGAAGCATGAGGCAACCAAAGCTGGTGTAAGGTCAAGATAATTTAAGTTTGACGCTGCATTGTGTACCTAACCCACATGGATTGGAGAAAGGACATAAAGGTTGATAAAAACACATTTTAGACAAGCAGAGCAGATCTTATCAAGGCTCAGTCGGAGGACCGGTTAATTTCCCCCACGTTTTCTACCATTTTTAAGTATGTGGTGTGTGTGTGTGTGTGTGTGTGTGTGTGTGTGTGCGTGCATGTATGTTTGTGTGTCTTTATCGTGCCTGGGAGTGTATGGGTGCAGACTCAATTTGTGGTTTAGCCCTCCCTCATAGACATGAAAGTCTGAATCCTGCATATACTGAATGTGTGTGTGCGTGCGTGTGTGTGATTTTCCCCTTTTATTTTGCCAGGGAGTGCATGGGTACAGAGTCAATTTGTGGATTAGCCCTCCCAGAAAGTCTGAATCCTGCATATAAACTCAGCAAAAAAATAAACGACCCTTTATCAGGACCCTGTCTTTCAAAGATTATTCGTAATAACTTCACAGATCTTCATTGTAAAGGGTTTAAACACTGTTTCCCATGCTTGTTCATTGAACCATAAACAATTAATGAACATGCACCTGTGGAACGGTCGTTAAGACACTAACACCTTACAGACGGTAGGCAATTAAGGTCACAGTTATAAAAACGTAGGACACTAAATAGACCATTCCACTGACTCTGGAAAAAACACCAAAAGAAAGATGCCCAGTGTCCCTGCTCATCTGCGTGAATGTGCCTTAGGCATGCTGCAAGGAGGCATGAGGACTGCAGTTGTGGCCAGTGGAATAAATTGCAATGTCCGTACTGTGAGACGCCTAAGACAGCGCTAAAGGGAGACAGGACGGACAGCTGATGGTCCTCGCAGTGACAGACCACGTGTAACAACACCTGCACAGGATCGGTACATCTGAACGTCACACCTGCGGGACAGGTACAAGATGGCAACAACAACTGACTGAGTTACACCAGGAAAGCACAATCCCTCCATCAGTGCTCAGACTGTCCGCAATAGGCTGAGAGAGGCTGGACTGAGGGCTTGTAGGGCTGTTGTAAGAAAGGTCCTCACCAGACATCACTGGCAACAACATCTTCTATGGGCACAAACCCACCATCGCTGGACCAGACAGGACTGGCAAAAAGTGCTCTTCACGGTTTTGTCTCACCAGGTGTGATGGTCGGATTTGCGTTTATCGTCGAAGGAATGAGCGTTACACCAAGGCCTGTACTCTGGAGCGGGATCAATTTGGAGGTGGAGGGTCCGTCGTGGTCTGGGGCGGTGTGTCACAGCGTCATCGAACTGAGCTTGTTGTCATTGCAGGCAATCTCAACGTGGTGCATTACGTGGACATCCTCCCCCCTAATGCGGTACCCTTCCTGCAGGCTCATCCTGACATGACCCTCCAGCATGACAATTCCACCAGCCATACTGCTCGTTCTGTGAGTGATTTCCTGCAAGACAGGAATGTGAGTATTCTGCCATGGCTAGCAAAGAGCCCGGATCTCAATCCCACTGAGCACGTCTGGGACCTGTTGGATCAGAGGGTGAGGGGTAGGGCCATTCCCCCCAGAAATGTCCGGGAACTTGCAGGTCCCTTGGGGGAAGAGTGGGGTAACATCTCACAGCAAGAACTGGCAAATCTGGTGCATGAGGAGGAGATGCACTGCAGTACTTAATGCAGCTGGTGGCCACACCAGATACTGACTGTTACTTTTGATTTTGACACCCCCTTTGTTCAGGGACACATTATTCCATTTCTGTTAGTCACATGTCTGTGGAACTTGTTCGATTTATGTCTCAGTTATTGAATCTTGTTATGTTCATACAAATATTTACACGTGTTAAGTTTGCTGAAAATAACGCAATTGACAGTAAGAGGACGTTTCTTTTTTGCTGAGTTTATATATATACATATATATTTTTTTTTTATGGCACACAAAACACTTGTCTGATTCGCACCTGTGTCAGTTGACTAATCTATTGCAGAGGCCGCAGGGAAGGCACAGTCCAAGAAAAAGGGGATTGTGGCTAAAATGCACAATGCACGTCTCTTTCCAGAATATGCTTTCTCCCGTCATTTCGTGTACATTCAGTGTTTAACTTCTCTAGGATAGGTGGGACGGTAGCGTCCCACCTGACCAATATCCATTGAAAGTGCAGGGTGCCAAATTCAAACTAGAGAATTGTAAATATTTAACATTCTTGAAAATACACATGCAATGTCAAAATAAAGGTTAACTTCTTCTTAATCCAGCCAAGGTGTCAGATTTCAAAAAGGCGAAAGCATACCATGCGATTATCTGAGGACAGCGCACAAATGCATAACAATCATTTTCAACCAGGCAGGTGGCAAAACGAAAGTCAGAAATAGCGATATAAAAAATGCCTTACCTTTGATGGTCTTCTTCTGTTGGCACTCCAATAGGTCCTATTTACATCACAAATGGTCCTTTTGTTCGATAATGTTATTTTTTATATCCATAAAAACTCAGTTTAGCTGGCGTGCACCAGTCAGTAATCCACTCAGTTTCCCTGTCAAAATGCATACAAAGTGAATCCCAAACGTTACTTATAAACTTTTCCAAACAAGTCAAACAACGTTTATAATCATTCCTTAGGTATCCTAATACGCAAATAAACGATAAAATTTAAGACGGAGAATCGTTAGTCTTTCCAGGAGATAAACAACAAAGAACGTGCTTTCCTCCACGCACTTGGAAACACTAAAGCCAATATGGGAGCCACCTAGAAAAACTACAATTTCCAGGTAATTTTTCTAAAAACCAGCCTGAAACTCTTTCTAAAGACTGTTGACATCTAGTGGAAGCCCTAGGAACTGCAATTTGGGAGGACCTGGGCTTATAATTAAAGTTCTAACCATTGAAAACAGTGGTAAGCAGACATATTTTGGGTTTGTCCTCTGGGTTTCGCCTGCCATATCAGTTCTGTTATACTCAGACATCATTTTAAGAGTTTTAGAAACTTTAGAGTTTTCTATCTAAATACCAATTATATGCATATCCTAGCTTCTGGGCCTGAGAAACAAGGTTAAATTGAGTTCCTCAGTTAGGTGGTTAACTGATTTTGGGTAGTGTAGTATCCTTAAAGGCTTCTTAGAATTACGACTCATGAGACTTACATACGGTTTAGTATTTAATTGTAACTTAGATTTACATCATTTTATGCACCTGGCTTAACTCTCTGAAGCTTTCTTAATCATAGTTAAATAGGCAGACATAGGAAATAGCTACGGATAGCGGGAAGCAAACCCCCGTCTTGAGTCAATACTGCCATCTATTGGTAAACATAAACACCAGGTTACTACATTCCCCCCCTTTAAAGCTAATAACCCAATTTCATTCCTTTCTGAGCTATGCTATATTCTTATTTACATTTTTACAAAAATGATCTCTTTTAGGATCTGAAAAAGTCTGGCGGACGTCTCTCTCTAATAGAGCGTCTCAGAGGTGGTGTAGCTGGTGCCACCAGATCTTCACCCCTTGATGGTGAAACAAAGTCCTCTTGTGGAGACTTCACAGGAGGAGGTCGTCCAGGACTGGTGGTCTCAGTAAGTTGAGCATTGTTGGCCTCAGGTGGTTTGTCCAACTGCAACTCTGGGGAACGTTCCAATGTCCTGTCCTGCTCGTTTAAGAATTGATCCAGATCTCCGAATGGAACTGGAATTCGAGCTCGGATCTGATCCACGTGTCTCCTTAGTCTTTGTCCACTTCCGATAATCACAGTATAAGATACTGGTCCTGAGCAATCCTCAATGGTAGCTGGAATCCATTTAGGACCAAACCCATAGTTTCTTGTATAGACATCATCTCCAGGTGAGAAACTTCTGAGTTTGGCTCTGGTGTCATGATTACATTTTTGATTCCATTGCTTTTGTTGTATTTTCATTTTCAGGTCTGGTCTGATGAGATCCAAGGTTGACCTTAACCTCCTTGACATCAACATTTCTGCAGGTGACAACCCAGTCGTAGCTTGAGGAGTAATCCTGTAGCTAAACAAGAATCTTGACACCTTTGTTTCAATGCTGGGCCCTTGCATTTTCCTCATCCCCTCCTTCAAGGTCTGAACTGCACGTTCTGCTAATCCGTTTGAAGATGGGTGAAAAGGGGCCGACGTTACATGCTGAATACCATTTTGTTTCATGAAACTTGTGAATTCAGTGCTTGTAAAACAAGTAGCATTGTCACTAACCAACATTTGAGGCAATCCCATAACACTGAAGCTTTGTCTCAACTTCTCAATCGTAGCGTACGATGTTGACGTGTTCATGGGGTAAACATCCATCCACTTTGAATGAGAATCAATCAGCACAAGGAACATTTTCCCTAGGAACGGTCCAGCGTAGTCCACATGTAATCGTGTCCATGGTTTTTCTGGCCATTCCCAAGGATGTAATGGCGCGGTGGGGGGTGACTTCCTGTTACTCTGACAATCCTCACACCGGCTAACCTCATTTTCCACATCGTGGTCCATCTTTGACCACCAGACATATGACCTCGCTAGGCCTTTCATCCTCGACATACCTGGATGCGACTGATGCAACAACTTCAGTAGCAACCCCCGCCCTTGTGGTGGGATAACTACTCTTGAACCCCACAGAACACATCCATCTCGAACACTCAATGCCAAGCGGCGAGTGTAGTAAGGCATGATCTGAGACTCTGTCACTGTAGGCCATCCTTTCAGGATAAATTCATGCACTTGTGATAACGTCACATCCTTTGAAGTCCATTGCCTGATTTGTGCTGTGTTCACCGGTGCATCATCCAACACGTCGATCATCAAAACCTGGTCATTTTCTTCTTCCTGAATGATGATTTCTGGAACGGGCAGCCTACTCAGAGCATCAGCATTCCCATGGTATCTACCTGGTTTGTAAATGATTCTGTACTCGTAGGCCCTGAGCCACACATTCCAACGTTGAACTCTTGGAGAGACCATTTGTGGTACTGGCTTTTGTTCATGGAACAGAGAGATCAGAGGCTTATGATCCGTCACAATAGTGAATGTTCTCCCGTACAAGTACTTGTGGAATCTCTGTATTCCGAATATGACAGCCAGTCCTTCCTTGTCCAGCTGAGAGTACTTTTTCTCCGCTGGCGACAACGTTCTTGACATGAACCCGATAGGTTTCTCTGCACCATTCTCCATCCGGTGGGATAGCACCGTCCCCACACCATACGATGAGGCATCACACGATAGGATGAGATCTCTGTCTGATGAGTAGTGCACTAGCACTTCAGCTGATTGCAGTAACACCTTTGACTTTGCAAAAGCTTCTTCCTGTCTTTCTGACCATTTCCAGGCCATATCCTTCCTTAGCAGTTGATGTAGAGGAGCTAAGAGGGTAGAGAGGTTCGGGAGGAAGCGATTATCATAATTCAGTAAGCCTAGATAGGCTTTCAGCTCTGTAACGTTTGTCGGAGCTGGAGCTTCCACAACAGCCCTCACTTTAGCCTTGACAGTGTGTAACCCCTTGGCCCACCTTGTGACCCAGGTACTGCACTTCATCAGCTAACAGTGTACATTTGCTCCTCTTCAGCCGGAGACCGGCGTCCTCCATCCTCCTCAAAACTTCACCTAAGTTTCTGAGATGTTCCTCCTTCGTGACTCCCGTGAAAAGAATGTCGTCGAGGTAAACTGCTACCTTGGGTATCCCCTGCAGAATTCCCTCCATAGTTCTTTGGAAGATAGCTGGTGCAGAAGACACCCCGAAAGGCAAGCGTTTATAGGTAAACATCCCTCTGTGGGTGTTTATGGTCAAGTATTTCTGTGAAGCTTTATCCATTAGCACTTGCTGATATGCGTGACTCATGTCCAGTTTTGTAAACTGTTGCCCTCCGGTTAACGTTGAAAGCAAATCCTCAACTTTGGGTATCGGGTATTGCTCCAGAGAGGAAACTCTATTTACAGTCAGCTTGTAGTCACCGCATAATCTGATTGAACCATCTGGTTTTAGTATGGGAACAACTGGTGCTGCCCACTCAGAAAACTTGACAGGTACAATTATATCCTCTGCTAAGAGTCTGTCAATTTCCACATCCCCTTTAGGCTTCATGGCATATGGAACTGATCTTGGCCTATAGAATCTGGGAGTAGCATCAGCATCAACATGAATGGTAGCTTGGAACCCTTTTAATGTCCCTAGCTCTTCTTTGAAAACACCCTCATGCTTTGAAAGCACCTGCTGTAGTGTCAATGTCTCTGTGGTGACATGTTTGATTTCATCCCAGTTCAATTTGATTTCCTCCAACCACCCTCTTCCTAGTAAGCTGGGGCCAGTACCTTCCACTACTAAGAGAGGCAGATTTTTCTTTTGTCCTTGATATTCCACTTGAACATCAGCAACTCCAATCACAGTGATCTTCTCCCCTGTGTACGTTTTGAGTTTAATGGGGGTGTCTCTCAGTTTAGGCACTTCAACGGTTTTCCACTTCCTATAGAATTGGGACCTGTTCATCAGTGACACTACATCCTGTGTCTAGTTCAAACGGTACCTTCAATCCATTTATTCCCATTTCCACAATGAAAGGCTCCACCTTCTTCATATTCGCCCCCTGTACACTGTACATTGAGAATGCTTGCTCGTTGTCTGCGCACTCACTTTCACTTTCTCTCACTTGATTAGAGCGGTAGCTAGAGCGTCTGGAGGTATTCGGTTTTCTGTCCGTCCTCTTTTCTGCATCCCGTGGCTTTTTTTTATTGCGGCACGCCCTCGCAATGTGGCCTATTATCCCACATGCATAACACTTTTCGTGTTTGAATTTACAGTCAAACGCTGCGTGTTTGCCTTTGCAACGATAACAGTCTCTGTTGGCTGCTGCACCACGGCTTTCTGTTCTTTGACATTCTACGCGCTCAGCGCTGCTCTCTTTTACTGTGTGACACGCAGTTGCGCCCCTTGCCTGCAAATCCAGTGCATTTCTATTTGCGGACTCCATGGCCTGGGCCAGTTTGAGTGCATTCTCAAATGTGAGATTAGGCTCTGATAACAATCGTATTTGTATCCTGTCATCATTAATCCCACACACCAGCCGATCACGTAGCATTTGCGATAATGTATTCCCATAGTTACAGTCCAATGCTAGTTTTCTCAACTCAGCCACATATTCCCCCACTGATTCGATAGGTTTTCTCATGCGTGAATCAAACTTGAATCGTTGTACTATTTCACTGGGTTTGGGATTGAAGTGATTTTTTAATAACTTGACTAAATCTATGAATGACTTTTCTCCTGGTTTATCTGGGCTCAACAGGTTTCTCATTAAGCTGTACGTCTGTGCACCGACAACGCTTATGAGTATGGATTTCTGTTTAGCGGCATCAGTTATTTCATTAGCAGCAAAGAAATGTTCCATTATTTCACAGTACTCCTCCCATTCCTGATTTTTAGGATCAAATGGTGGTAGCGAGCCTATTGTTGCCAAAGCCATCTTTTCCGATTCTTTCTCCCCTCACACAGTCAAAAATTTGTCCTACCGGTATCCAGGGAATCAATCCTTCAGAATCTTCCACCGTTCACTTGAGTCTCACCTCCCGCGTCGCACGCCAAACACTCTGTTAACTTCGTGGCAAAAAAAATCCAACGCAGTTTTCCATAGTTATCCTCATCGCCAAATATGTAGTATCCTTAAAGGCTTCGTAGAATTACGACTCATGAGACTTACATACGGTTTAGTATTTAATTGTAACTTAGATTTACATCATTTTATGCACCTGGCTTAAAACTCTCTGAAGCTTTCTTAATCATAGTTAAATAGGCAGACATAGGAAATAGCTACGGATAGCGGGAAGCAAACCCCTGTCTTGAGTCAATACTGCCATCTATTGGTAAACATAAATATACCAGGTTACTACAGGTAGCTGTAGGGAGTCTGACATCCTTGGGTAGGTGGAGGGAGTCTGGAAGGGCATCTAGGAATCTTTTGGTTGTCCTAGAATTTATAGCACAGCTTTTGATGATTCTTGGTTGGGGTCTGAGCATATTATTTGTTGTGATTACAAACATAATAAAATGGTGGTCCGATAGTCCAGGATTATGAGGAAAAACATTAAGATCCACAACATTTATCCCACGGGACAAAATTAGGTCCAGAGTATGACTCAGAGTATGACAGTGAGTAAGTCCCGAGACATGTTGGACAAAACCCACTGAGTCGATGATGGCTCCGAAAGCCTTGTGGACATTTCCATGTGAATATTAAAGTCACCAAAAATTGGAATATTATCTGCCATGACTACAAGGTCCGATAGGAATTTAAGGAACTCAGTGAGAAATGCTGTATATGGCCCAGGAGGCCTGTAAACAGTAGCTATAAAAAGTGATTGAGTAGGCTGCATAGATTTCATGACTAGAAGCTCAAAAGACGAAAACGTAGTTTATTTTGTTGGTAAATTGAAATGTGCTATCGTAAATGTTAGCAACACCTCCGCCTTTGCGGGATGCGCGGGGGATATGGTCACTAGTGTAACCAGGAGGTGAGGCCTCTTAACACAGTAAATTCATCAGGCTTAAGCCATGTTTCAGTCAGGCCAATCATATCAAGATTATGATCAGAGATTAGTTCATTGACTGTAACTGCCTTGGAAGTGAGGGATCTAACATTAAGTAGCCCTATTTTGAGATATCACAATCTCTTTCAATAATGACAGGAATGGAGGAGGTCTTTATTCCAGTGAGATTGCTAAGGCGAACACCGCCATGTTTAGTTTTGCCCAACCTAGATCGAGGCACAGACACGGTCTCAATGGGGATAACTGAGCTGACTACACTGACTGTGTTAGTGGCAGACTCCACTAAGCTGGAATGCTAGCTAACAGCCTGCTGCCTGGCCTGCACCCTATCTTATTGTGGAGCTAGTGTCACACCCTGGCCATAGAGAGGCTTTTATTCTCTATTTTGGTTAGGCTAGGGTGTGACTAGGGTGGGAATTCTAGTTTCTTTATTTCTATGTTTTCTGTTTCTATGTTTTGGCCAGGCATGGTTCTCAATCAGGGACAGCTGTCTATCGTTGTCTCTGATTGGGAATCATACTTAGGCAGCCTGTTTTTCCACCTTAGTTGTGGGTAGTTGTCTTTATTAGTGGCCTGTATAGCCCTAGTAAGCTTCACGTTCGTTTTTGTTGTTTCTTGTTTTTGTTGGCGACATTCATAATAAAAAGAAATGTACGCTCACGACGCTGCACCTTGGTCTGGTCATTTCTCTGACGACGTTTGTGACAGCTAGGGGAGTTAGCCTCTCTGGTAAAAGACGCTACGTCCCACCTCGACAACAGCCAGTGAAATTGCAGGGCGCCAAATTCAAAACAAGAGCCATCCCATAATTAAAATTCCTCAAACATACAAGTATTATACACCATTTTAAAGATAAACTTCTTGTAAATAAAACCACAGTGTCCGATTTCAAAAAGGCTTTACTGCGAAAGCACACCATGCAATTATGTTAGGTCAGCACCTAGTCACGGAAAACCACACAGCCGTTTTCCAGCCAAGGAGAGGGCTCACAAAAGTCAGAAATAGCGATTAAATTAATCACTAACCTTTGATGATCTTCATCAGATGGCACTCATAGGACTTCATGTTACACAGTACATGTATGTTTTGTTCGAAAAGGTTCATATTTGTATCCAAAAATCTCAGTTTACATTGGCCCGTTATGTTCAGAAATGCATTGTCTCAAACAAACATCCGGTGAAAGTGCAGAGAGCCACATCATAAACATTGATAAAAGATACAAGTGTTAAACATACGAATAAAGATGAACTTCTCCTTAATGCAACTGCTGTGTCAGATTTCAAAAAGGCTTTACGGCGAAAGCACACTTTGCGATTGTGTTAGGTCAACGCCTAGCTACAGGAACCCATACAGTCATTTTCCAGCCAAGGAGAGGGCTCACAAAAGTCAGAAATAACATTAAAATGAATCACTTACCTTTGAAGATCTTTATCTGGTGGCACTCCCAGGTCTCCATGTTAGACAATAAATGTTTGTTTTGTTTGATAATGTCCCTCTTTAGGACCAAAAACCTCCTTTTTTTGTTTGCGCGTTTTTTTTCCAGTAATCCGAATGCACAAGGCGCATGCACTAAGTCCAGATGAAAAAGTACAATAAAAGTTAGTAGAAACATGCCAAACAATGTTTAAAATTAATCCTACGGTTGTTTTTGTCATAAATAATCAACAATATTTCAACTGGACAAAAGCTTAGTCAACAGAAAAGGAGAAACAAGAAAGGCACGCTCCCGATCAGGCGCATGGCTGATGTCTGGAAATTTCCACTGGCCTCTCATTGAAAGTGCTGTATCTCCCTCATTGTTCAGAGTAAAAGCCTGAAACAATGCCTAAAGACTGTCCACAAGTAGAAGAAGCCATAGAGCTCGTGAACTGGGTCCTAAGTCTTTGTATGGTGGATAGGCTTTCAATGTAAAAACAGCCTTTCAAAATAATAGTACTTCCTAGTTGTATTTTCTTCTGGTTTTTGCCTGCCATATCAGTTCTGTTATACTCACAGACATTATTTTAACAGTTTTGGAAACTTAGAGTGTTTTCTATCCAAATCTACTAATTATATGCATATCATAGCTTCTGGGCCTGAGTAGCAGGCCGTTTAATTTGGGCACGAATTTCATCAAAAATTCCAAATGCTGCCCCCTACCCTAGTGAAGTTAATAACTTTGTTGTTTGAATTGTTTGCCCTTTGATTGTTAGCGTCTGTCAATTCCCCATTACATATATCACCAGTAGTACAATTACTGTTAATTCCCATCATTTTGAATATACAATGTTTTTTTGGTTACGGTCATTTCTGTTACTTCATTCAATATATTATTATTACTCCAGTCTTAACGTTCACATTGTCGGAGTGGAGACGTTGTTTGCAGAGTGCACAACTTATGCTACACGTGAGAAAGAAGTTTTGGTTTATTTCATTCCGTTTAGAAGTTTTGTCAATTTATTAAATGTTTTTTCTTTGGAGCGCTCCTGTCAATGTCTCGTAAGTAAGGACGCGCACCTGATTATGCATAAAAGCAGACCTAAGCTTCCTGGTCTTCGTGCAAATGTAGGCAAATAAATATGCCCATTTGGGAATCTGATAGTATTTCTGATTGTCTTAACTCGCCACAAATAATGAGCTGTGGAGCTTTTCAGTTTGTTAGTGTGAGCTTTAGGACGGACCAGTTGATAGTTGATACTATGTTTCAAGTTAATTGCAGACAAGCCATGCGCAGCCAATGTGATTTATAGGATATTTATTTGTATCAGGATATTTTCTACCTGCAGACTGCAATGTTTTTATGTGTTGGCTTTATGTAAGGCAATTTTTACATAGTTGGCAATGGCAATAGAAGTTACTTTTAGATTTGTATCATTTTCATTTAGATTAACCACATGACAATGATTTTGAGATACGAAGATGTTATTATAAATGAAATTAAACTGTTCCATGAAAATGCGTATATGAAAACTATAACTGGCACACAGCTCAGTAGAAATGGTAATATAAATTGGCATTCCACAGGAAAAAGGTTGCCAACCTCTGATGTAGCCTATTACCGGCAACTTCAGGAACATAATGGCAAAATCTGTGAAGGCCAGCAGGAGCGGGTGGAGGATGGTCGGGTACAGGTTTATTTCTTCTGCTTATCCTGATCTCTGGCTCCCTCTTGAGTTATTTGTGTTTTATGTAATCAAACAGTGCGCTTAAAGCATCAGACAAGCTCAGTGCATTTAGCTGATTTTATTTAAACACATACGGTGTGTCTATATACGGACAAATTCACATTGAAAATGGTCTACCAATCGATTAAACCTCTATTATGGCTCTGTTTGGCATAATGATACATAGTCAAGTTTCATTCTAATTGAATACATTGGGAGCTTAATTCAAATCACATTGTTGTTCAGAATTTGAATTGTAAAAGGCATCTCTCCGAATGTACCATTTAACAAGGTCCCTTCGTTGTTTATTTACCAGCCTAACACCACCAAACCTGCATAGGTGCACATCATTTCAATGAAAGGCACATACACACAAGCATTTCCGAACGAAAGGCACACACACTTAAAATACCCACATAGAAATTACCCTCAGTTCGACCTTGGAGTGCTTCTGGAAATCACTCCAAGGTCGGCCAGCGTGGCATCAGGGGGCTGTGCTAAGTACAGATTAATTAGCCTAATTTGGGAAACAATGAGCAGATTCCTGATTAGTTTCACAGGCGATGACAAACTCTGCCCCTCTGTTTGAAAGATGGTTCATTAGACATAAGACTGTATTTACCGCACCTCCCTGGTATTAAAGGCAATCAATGTCTCATTACAATGCCCCCATACATCTTAAACCAATTTGGTTTGGGATTAGGGAAGGAAAGTTTGTAGTCTCAACCCCTCCTTGGTCAATATATGGGTTCCAGGTGCAAGCATGCGTGAAGTAGTGAGTGGGTATACAAACATACTACATTCTCCCACATACACATAGTGATGTTACATTTGATACTTGAGCTTCGAGGCATCCGTAGAAATTGCCGATGGGTGTACCACTTTATCAGAAGTACGTCATCACATTTAACCAAGGTAAGGTGACTGAACATGAACAAGTACAAACAGATCAGCTATGAGATGCGTAAATCAATCAGCGGCAAAAATACTTTATGGGGACATAGTGGAGTCGCAACTCAATGACTCAGACACGAGATGCATGTGGCAGGGACTTCAGACAATCATGGATTATAAAGGGAAAACCAGCCGGGTCGTGGACACCGAAGTCTCACTCCCAGACAAACTTAACCCCTTCTTCGACCACTTCGAGGAAAACAACACAGCGCCACCTTCTGGGGCCCCTGCTGCTCACGAGGACTGCGGGCTACCAATCTCTGTAGCTAATGTGAGTAGAACTTTCAAGCGTGTTAAATTCTGAAGCCGCCTGAGGTTGAAGAGGCGCTGTTGTGCCTTCTTCACCACAGTGTCGTGGGTCCATTTCAGGTCGTCAGTGAAGTGTACTCTGCTTTTGACCCACCACTGCAGCCACGTCGATGTGGATGGTGGCGTTCTCCCTCTTCTGTGTCCTCTTCTGTGTCTATAGTCAGCTCCTTCGTTTTTTTTTTACATTGAAGGAGAGGTGATTTTCCTGGCACCAGGAATACAAATTGTAATCGATCTAGGGTGTCAGGCAGAGTAGAGGTGATATGATCCTTGACTAGCCTCTCCAACCACTTCATGATGACAGAAGTGAGTGCTACGAGGCGATAGTCATGTAGTTCAGTTACCATAGATTGCTTGGGTACAGAAACAATGGTGGACATCTTGAAACAAGCGGGGGATAGGGAGGGGTTGAATATGCCCGTAAACACTCCAACCAGCTGGTCTGCGCATGCACTGAGGACATGGCTTGGGATACCGTCCGGGACGGCAGCCTTGAGAGGGTTAACCTGTTATGGCTGCAGGGGGCGTATTGAGTAGCCAGATAAAATGTGCCCATTTCAAACGGCGTAGTACTCAATTCTTGCTCGTACAATATGCATATTATTATTAAAATTAGATAGAAAACACTCTCTAGTTTCTAAAACCGTTTGAATTATTTCTCTGAGTGAAACAGAACTCCTTCTGCAGCACTTTTCCTGACGAGGAAGTGAAATGTCAGAAATCGATGCTCTGTTCAACTGCATGCCTATACATGGGCGTGATACGTAAGAGTCTACAAACACTTCCTACGCCTTCCCCTGGTTGTCAAGATGTGGTGAGAGAAGACATTTCGTGTATATCTTGGTCTGAGGTGGAATAAAAGGTCTTTGTTTGACGTGACCGTCCATATCCTGTTTCTGGAGCGCGCGAAAGAGGACATGGATATGGCTTCTGTTTAGCTGTCGTTATGAACGACGAACATCTCCGTCTTAGATTTTATTTGATACATGTCACCATATCATCGTAAAGTATGTTTTTTCAATATAGTTTAATCAGATTATTGAAACTTTTTCGGGAGTTTTTCCGTTCTCTGACTTTGTTGACGTTGGAGTGATCCGTTCCACTTGGCAAGTGCCCATGCTAAATGAAGAGGGATATTTGCCGTTCCAGATCAAAACAACGACTGTTCTGGACAAAGGACACCTTATCCAACATTCTGACGGAAGATCACCAAAAGTAAGAAACATTGTATGATGCTATTTCTAATATCTGTCGTGCATGTTGACTGGTCGTGGGCGCCCAAGTGTTTCTGGCTATTGTGGCTATGCTAATATCACGCTACATTTTGTTTGCGCTGTAAAACATTTAATAAATCGGAAATATTGTCTAGAATCACAAGATGCCTGTCTTTCAATTGCTGTACACTATGTATTTTTCAGAAATGTTTTATGATGAGTAATTAGGTATTTGACGTTGGTGTCTGTAAATATTATGGCTGCTTTCGGTGCAATTTCTGATTGTAGCTGAAATGTAAACTATGATTTATACCTGAAATATGCAAATTTTTCGAAAAAAACAATTGCTATACAATAAATATGTTATCAGACTGTCATCTGATGAGGTTGTTTCTTGGTTAGTGGCTATTTTTATCTTTACTTGGCCGAATTTGTGATAGCTACTGATGGAGTCATAAACTGATGGAGTAAGAATATTGGTGTCTTTTGCTAACGTGGTTAGCTAATAGATTTACATATTGTGTCTTCCCTGTAAAACATTTTAAAAATCGGACATGTTGGCTTGATTCACAAGATGTGCACCTTTCATCTGGTGTCTTGGACTTGTTAATGTGTGAAAGTTAAATATAAAAAAATATATATCTTTTGAATTTCGCGCCCTGCACTTGAGCTGGATGTTGTCATAAGTGTACCGGTGACGGGCTGCAGCCCAAACAGGTTTAAAGCATGGTCCTCAAATGCATGGCTCTCCAGAGGGTGGTGCGGTCAGCCCAACGCATCACCAAGGGCACGCTGCCTGCCAGGACATTTACAGCACACGTCAAAGGAAGAGAATGAACGACCTCAGCCACCCAAGCCATGTTCTGGTGAGTCAGAGCCGGGATCGAGTGACTGAGAAACAGCTTCCATCACCAGGCCATCAGACTGTTGAACAGACATCTCTAGCCGGCTACCTGCCCGGTACTCAGCCCTGCACCTTGAAACTAATGCCCCCACGTATTTAGAGTCAGTGAACGCTGGTCATCTTATATTCTATTAATATATTGTTGATTACTTACAGTGTAAGAATATACTGTATTCACGCCCTGACCTTAGAGAGCCTTTTTATTTCTCTATTTGTTTAGTGTGATGTGATTTGGGTGGGCATTCTATGGTTTAATGTTTCTTTGTTTTTGGCCGAGTGTGGTTCCCAATCAGAGACAGCTGTCTATCGTTGTCTCTGATTGGGGATCATACTTAGGCAGCCCTTTTTCCCACCATTAGGTTGTGGGATCTTGTTTTCTGTTTAGTGTTTCTGCCTGACAGAACTGTGTGCTTTCGTTTTCACGTTTGTTATTTTGTTTGAGTGTTTTTTTAAATAAAAGAATCATGAACACTTACCGTGCTGCGCCTTGGTCCACTCTTCATACCACCAACAAGAGTAACATCATCCTAATACAGTGGATTCGGAAAGTATTCAGACCCCGTCACTTTTTCCACGTTGTTACGTTCAAGTCATATTCTAAAATAGATTTTTTTTAATTTCCTCATCAATCTACACACAATACGCCATAATGACAAAGCAAAAGTTTTGCCATTTTTGCAAATGTATTACAAAAAAAAAACAATACCTTACATACATAAGTATTTAGAGCCTTTGCTATGAAACTCGAAATTGAGCTCAGGTGCATCCTGTTTCCATTGATCCTCCTGTGGTAAATTCAATTGATTGGACATGATTTGGAAAGGAGCACAGCTGTCTATATAAGGTCCCACAGTTGACAGTGCAAGTCAGAGCAAAAATCAAGCCATGAGGTTGAAGGAATTGTCCGTAGAGCTCCAAGACAGGATTGTGTTGAGGCACAGGTCAGGGGAAGGGTACCAAAACATTTCTGCAGCATTGAAGGTCCCTAAGAACACAGTGGCCTCCATCATTCTTAAATGGAAGAAGTTTGGAACCACCAAGACTCTTCCTAGAGCTGGCCGCCCGGCTAAACTGAGCAATTGGGGGAGAAGGGCCTTGGTCAGGTCACAAAGAACCCGATGGTCACTCTGACAGAGCTCTAGAGTTCCTCTGTGGAGATGGCAGAACCTTCCAGAAGGACAACCATCTCTGCAGCACTCCATCAATCAGGTCATTATGGTAGAGTGGCCAGACGGAAGCCACTCCTCAGTAAAAGGCACATGACAGCCCACTTGGAGTTTGCCAAAAGGCACCTAAAGGACTCTCAGACCATGAGAAACAACATTCTCTGGTCTGATGAAACCAAGATTGAACTCTTTGGCCTGATTGCCAAGTGTCACGTCTGAGGGAAACCTGGCACCATCCCTATAGTGAAGCATGGTGGTGGCAGCATCATGCCTTTGGGATGTCTTTCAGCAGCAGTGACTGGGAGACTAGTCAGGATCAAGGGAAAGATGAATGGAGCAAAGAGGGATCCTTGATGAAAACCTACTCCAGAGTGCTCAGGACCTCAGACCGGGTGAAGGCTCACCTTCCAACAGGACAGTGACTCTAAGCACACAGCCAGAAGGCCAGGAGTGGCTTCGGGACAAGTCTCTGAATGTAATTGAGTGGCCCAGCCAGAGCCCGGACTTGAACCCAATTGAACATATCTGGAGAGACCTGAAAATAGCTGTGCAGCAACATTCCACATCCAACCTGACAGAGCTTGATAGGACCTGCAGAGAAGAATGGGAGAAACTCCCCCAATACAGGTGTTCCAAGCTTGTAACGTCATACCCAAGAAGATTCGAGGCTGTAATCACTTCCAAATGTGCTTCAACAAAGTCCTGAGTAAAGGGTTGAAATAGTAATGTAAATGTCACATGTTTTTTGTTTGTTTTGTAACTTTGCAAAAATAAAAATAAATGTTTTTGCTTTGACATTATGGGATATTGTATGTAGATTGATGGGGGGGGGAACAATTTAATACATTTTAGAATAAGGGGTCTGAATACTTTCCGAATGCTGTATTTCTGCTAATGTATATACCATTTTATTTTCCAAATTATTTTCTGTTTTATACACACCACATATTTATTGTCACTCTAATATATTTACTTATTAAAAATAAAATAAAAATCTATTATTGTGTATTTGTATTGTATTTGCGAGACATTTTACTGCACTGTTGGAGACAGTAACACAAGCATATCGCTGCACCTGCCATAACACCTGCAAATAAGTGTAAGCGGTCAAAGAACTCCACATTTGCAAAGCATTTCACCCCAAAACCGTTGAAACTATAATTGAGCGCATCACTTTCAATACTATAATATCGCAGCATATCCTACAGACCAGAAATGAATGGCTACATTTGGTTGAGGGAGAGAAAATGCTGTCAGTTTCATTCATTCAATCCAACTTCTAGATAGAAAATAATAAAAACTGTCAGCTTCATTAAACAGTAGCCGCAAAACACCAGTCTCAACGTCAACAGTGAAGAGGCGACTCCGGGATGCTGGCCTTCTAGGCAGAGTTTCTCTGTCCAGTGTCTGTTCTTTTGCCCATCTTAATCTTTTATTTTTATTGGCCTGTCTGAGATATGGCTTTTTCTTTTCAATTCTGCCTAGAAGGCCAGCATCCCGGAATCTCCTCTTCACTGTTGACAGAGACTGGTGTTTTGCGGGTACTAATTAATAAAGCTGCCAGTTGAGGACTTGTGAGCCATCTGTTTCTCAAACTAGACACTAATGTATTTGTCCTCTTGCTCAGTTGTGCACCGGGGCCTCCCACTCCTCTTTCTATTCTATTCTGACAGTTTGCGCTGTTCTGTGAAGGGAATAGTACACAGCGTTGTACGAGATCTTCAGTTTCTTGTAATTTTTCTCGCATGGAATAGCATTCATTTCTCAGAACAACAATAGACTGACGAGTTTCAGAAGAATGTCTTTGTTTCTGGCCATTTTGAGCCTGTAATCGAACCCACAAATGCTGATGCTCCAGATACTCAACTAGTCTAAATATGCCCAGTTTTTTACTACTTTAATCAGAACAGCAGTTTTCAGCTGTGCTAACACAATTGCAACAGAGATTTCTAATGATCTTCTTGAGCATTTTAAAATGATAAACTTGGATTAGCTAACACAACGTGTCATTGGAACACAGGAGTGATGGTTGCTGATAATGGGCCGCAGTACGCCTATGTAGATATTCCATAAAATATCTGCCGTTTCCAGCTACAATAGTCATTTACAATATTAATAATGTCTACACTGTATTTCTGATAAATTTGATGCTATTTTAATGGACAAAAAAATAGCTTTTCTTTCAAAAACAAGGACATTCATAAGTGACCCCAAATAAACAGTTGAAGTCGGAAGTTTACATACACCTTAGCAAAATACATTTAAACTCAGTTTTTCACAATACCTGACATTTAATCGGTGTAAAAATTCCCTGTTTTAAGTCAGTTAGGACCACCACGTTATTTTAAGAATGTGAAATGTCAGAATAATAGTAGAGAGAATGATTTATTTCAGCCCCAGTGGGTCAGAAGTTTACATACACTCAATTAGTATTTGGTAGCATTGGCTTTAAATTGTTTAACTTGGGTCAAACGTTTTGGGTAGCCTTCCATAAGCTTCCCACAATAAGTTGGGTGAATTTTGGCCCATTCATCCTGACAGAGCTGGTGTAACTGAGTCAGGTGTGTAGGCCTCCTTGCTCACACATGCTTTTTCAGTTCTGCCCACACATTTTCTATAGGCTCGAGGTCAGGGCTTTGTGATGGCCCCTCCAATACCTTGACTTTGTTGTCCTTGAGCCATTTTGCCACAACTTTGGAAGTATGCTTGGGGTCATTGTCCATTTGGAAGACCCATTTGCGACCAAGCATTAACTTCCTGACTGATGTCTTGAGATGTTGCTTCAATATATTTACATCATTTTCCTGCCTCATGATGCCATCTATTTTGTGAAGTGCACCAGTCCCTCTTGCAGCAAAGCACCCCCACAACATGATGCTGCCACCCCCGTGCTTCACGGTTGGGATGGTGTTCTTCGGCTTGCAAGCCTCCCCCTTTATCCTCCAAACATAACAATGGTCATTATGGCCAAACAATTCTGTGTTTGTTTCATCAGACCAGAGGACTTTCTCCAAAAAGTACAATCTTTGTCCCCATGTGCAGTTGCAAACCGTAGGCTGGCATTTTTATGGCGGTTTTGGAGCAGTGGCTTCTTCCTTGCTGAGCGGCCTTTTCAGGTTATGTCGATATAGGACTCGTTTTACTGTGGATATAGATACTTTTGTACCTGTTTCCTCTAGCATCTTCACAAGGTCCTTTGCTGTTGTTCTGGGATTGATTTGCACTTTTCACACCAAAGTACGTGCGTCTCCTTCCTGGGCGGTATGAGGGCTGCGTGTTCCCATGGTGTTTATACTTGCGTACTATTGTTTGTACAGATGAATGTGGTACCTTCAGGCATTTGGAAAATGTTCAAGGATAAACCAGACTTATGGAGTTCTACAATTTTTTTTCTGGGGTCTTGGCTGATTTCTTTAGATTTTCCCATGTCAATCAAAGAGGCACTGAGTTTGAAGGTAGGCCTTGAAACACATCCACAAACATCCTCCAATTCACTCAAATGATGTCAATTAGCCTATCAGAAGCTTCTAAAGCCATGACATAATTTTCTGGAATTTTCCAAGCTGTTTAAAGGCACAGTCAACTTAGTGATGTAAACTTCTGACCCACTGGATATGTGAAATAATCTGTCTGTAAACAAATGTTGGAAAATGTACTCGTGTCATGCACAAATTAGATGTCCTAACCAACATACCAAAACTATAGTTTGTTGAAAAGAAATTTGTGCAGTGGTTGAAACACTTAAGTTGGAGTCATTAAAACTCGTTTATGTAAACTTCCGAATTCAACTGTATAGCCTCGCTACTGTTACTTTAACATGCATAACCTGGTTCTCCCCAAAGAATGTAAGAGGAGCACGGTGCCACCTTGTGGACTGGCTGGGTCACTATGTAAAAAAAAAGTACAAAAAAAGTACAAATAAAAAGTACAAATAACAGTGACAATAATAATAAAAAATAATATATAGCACCAGTCAAAAGTTTGGACACACCTACTCATGCCAGGGTTTTTCTTTATTTTACTAGTTTCTAAATTGTAGAATAATAGTTAAGACATCAACTATGAAATAACAAATATGGAATCATGTAGTAACCAAACAACTGTCAACAAAAATCAAAACGTATTTTATATGAGATTCTTCAAAGTATCCACCCTTTCCCTTGATGACACTTTGCACACGCTTGGCATTCTCTCAACAAGCTTCATGAGGTAGTCTATATTTATTTAAATTAAAATGTGTACCTTCTTAAAAGTTAATTTGTGGAAATTCTTTCCTTCTTAGTGCGTTTGAGCCAATCAGTTGTGTTGTGACGTGGTATGGGTGGTATACAGAAGATAGACCTATTTGGTAAAAGACCAAGTCCATTATATGGTAAGAACAGCTCAAATACGCAAAGAGAAACGACAGTCCATCATTACTTTAAGACATGAAGGTCAGTCAATCCGTAACGTTTCAAGAACTTTGAAAGTTTCTTCAAGTGCAGTCCCAAAAACCATCAAGCGCTTTGATTAAACTGTCTCTCATGATGACCGCCACAGGAAAGGAAGACCCAGAGTTACCTCTGTTGCAAAGGATAAGTTCACTAGAGTTACCAGCCTCAGAAATTGCAGCCCAAATAAATGTTTCACAGAGTTCAAGAAACAGACACATCTCAACATGAACTGGTCAGAGAAGACTGCGTGAATTAGGCCTTCATGTTGAATTGCAGCAAAGAAACCACTACTAAAGGACACCAATAAGAAGAGACTTGCTTGGGCCAAGAAACACGAGCAATGGACATGTGGAAAACTGTTCATTGATCTGATGAGATCCAACCGCCGTGTCTTTGTGAGACGTAGAGTAGGTGAGTGGATGATCTCCACATGATTGGTTCCCAACATGAAGCATGGGGGAAGAGGTATGATGGTGTGGGGGTGCTTTGCTGGTGACACTGTCTGTGATTTATTTAGAATTCAAGGTACACTTAACCAGCATGGCTACCACAGCATTCTGTAGCGATATGCCATCCCATCTGGTTTGGCATAGTGGGACTATCATTTGTTATTCAACAGGACAATGACCCAACACACCTTCAGGCTGTGTAAGAACTATTTGAACAAGAAGGAGAGATGGAGTGCTGCATCAGATGACTTGGCCTCCACAATAGTAGTAGGTGTGTCCAAACTTTTGACTGGTACGGTAGGTGCAGGTTCAGTACTAAAATGCAATCTAATTACCAGCATAGACCAATAACAGCACTACATTGGCACCCATATCTCCAATCGCACACATTTACACTTTTCTCATTCACAATTTTCTGATTTCCTATCCATATCCATCCTATCCACTACGCTTGTATAAGACCAGAATGACAGACAGACAGATACCTTTGAGGCTGGGCACACCAACTCCCCTCCCTCCCTCTCTCCATCCCTTCCCTCCCTTCCCCTTATTGTGTTAGCCTCCCGGCGGGCGGCCTCCGGAGGCTGGTAATTGCAGGGCGAGTAAACTGGGCAATGGCGAGGCTGAGGGTAACCAGTAGTGACAGGTGACGCTTGTTCAATTTTCTCTCCCCGCCGTACCTCAGCGCGTGCTCGCCAAGTGACTTAGTGTGACTATCTTTTGTTTTTCAACAGGACAATGACCCAACTCACCTTCATGCTGTGTAAGGGCTATTTGACAAAGAAGGACAGTGATGGAGTGCTGCATCAGATGACCTGGCCACCAGCCTTTTTAAAATATTTTATTTATCCTTTATTTAACTAGGCAAGTCAGTTAAGAATAAATTATTATTTACAATGACAGCCTACCAAAAGGCAAAAGGCCTCAAGGGGATGACTAAAATAAATTAAATACATTTAAATATAGGACAAAACACACATCACGCCAAGAGAGACAATACTACATAAAGAGAGACCAAAGACGACAACGTAGCATGGCAGCAACACATGACAACACAGCATGGTAGTAACACAACATGACAACAACATGGTAGCAACACATGACAGCAGCACAATATGGTAGCAGCACAAAACAGGGGAGAAACATTGTTGGGCACAGACAACAGCACAAACGGTGTGGTATGTGGAGGATGAGGACTGCAGTAGATGTCTCAGATAGGGGGGAGTGAGGCCTAAGAGGGTTTATAAATAAGCAATAACCAATGGGTCTTGCGGATTATATACAGAGATGACAACTTGAAGACTTGTTTACGTGCTACTGCTGCTGTGCGGTTTGTTGCTAACCTTACTTTGCTACCTACCAACTTTACAGTTTTTACTTATTAAAGTTTTATTAATTTCTTTTCCCCTCGCTCAACTTTTTTCATTCAACTTTTTCAACCCAGACGCTTCATCTGGATGTTGTTCGTCAGGACCTCCACCTGCGGAAGCTAAGTAGTAACATTAACATTATGCCTTCTAATTGCAGGCGCTGTACTCATAATATACAGGAGAACGATCGCCGTATGGCAAGGATAGCCGTACTGCAAGCCCAGCTTCAGACGCAATAGTTAGGCAAGGGTAATTTAAGTGTAGGAAAGGATGAAACCGCGTCTGTGCCACCAATAAGTACAGATAGTAGTATAAATCCCCCCCGCACAGTCCCCGAAGCCGGATAATTCTCTCATGGCTTCTGGAGGGAAAAGCTGTAGGAATGCACAACCGGTGTCGCTCATTCAGCCGACCGAAACTTTCAACCTGGTTCTCCCCATTAAACAACGGGTCGGAGTCAGAGGCCGAGCCTTCTCTGGTCTCTCCTCCTCCCGTTACGGGGTCTGAGATGCCGAAGCCTCCCACCATTAGCTCTGACAAATTGAAAACCCTAGTCATTGGCAACTCCATTACCCGTAGTATTAGACTTAAAACAAATCATCCAGAGATCATACACTGTTTACCAGAGGGCAGGGCTACCGACGTTAAGGCTAATCTGAAGATGGTGCTGGCTAAAGCTAAAACTTGCGAGTGTAGAGAGTATAGGGATATTGTTATCTACGTCGGCACCAACGATGTTAGGATGAAACAGTCAGAGGTCACCAAGCGCAACATAGCTTCAGCGTGTAAATCAGCTAGAAAGATGCGTCGGCATCGAGTAATTGTCTCTGGCCCCCTCCCAGTTAGGGGGAGTGATGAGCTCTACAGCAGAGTCTCACAACTCAATCACTGGTTGAAAACTGTTTTCTGCCCCTCCCAAAAGATAGAATTTGTAGATAATTGGCCCTCTTTCTGGGACTCACCCACAAACAAAACCAAGCCTGGCCGGTTGAGGAGTGACGGACTCCATCCTAGCTGGAGGGGTGCACTCATCTTATCTACGAACATAGACAGGGCTCTAAATCCCCTAGCTCCACAATCAGATAGGGTGAAGGCCAGGCAGCAGGCTGTTAGCCAGCATGCCAGCCTTTTGGAGTCTGCCACAAGCACAGTCAGTGTAGTCAGCTCACCACTCCGCATTGAGACTGTGCCTCGATCTAGGTTGGGCTAAACTAAACATGGCGGTGTTCGCCTTAGCAATCTCACTGGAATAAAGACCTCCTCCATTCCTATCATTATTGAAAGAGATTGTGATATCTCACATCTCAAAATAGGTCTACTTAATGTTAGATCCCTCACTTCCAAGGCAGTTATAGTCACTGAACTAATCATGGATCATAATCTTGATGTGATTGGCCTGACTGAAACACAGTTTAAGCCTGATGAATTTACTGTGTTAAATGAGGCCTCACCTCCTGGTTATCCTAGTGAACATATCCCCCGCGCATCCCGCAAAGGCGGAGGTGTTGCTAACATTTACGATAGCACATTTCAATTTACAAAAAACAAAATGACCGTGTTTTCATCTTTTGAGCTTCTAGTCAGGAAATCTATGCAGCCTACTCAATCACTTTTTATAGCCACTGACCGTATACAGCGTTCCTCACTGAGTTCCCATCGGACCTTGTAGCCATGACAGATAATATTCTAATTTTTGGTGACTTTAATATTCACATGGAAAAGTCCACAGACCCATTCCAAAAGCCTTTCGGAGCCATCATCGACTCAGTGAGTTTTGTCCAACATATCTCCGGACCTACTCACTGCCACAGTCATACTCCGGACCTAGTTTTGTCATTTTGAATAAATGTTGTGGATCTTAATGTTTTTCCTCATAATCCTGGACTATCGGACTACCATTTTATTACGTTTGCAATCGCAACAACTAATCTGCTCAGACCCCAACCAGGAACATTAAAAGTCGTGCTATAAATTCTCAGTCAACCCAAAGATTCCTAGATGCCTTTCCAGACTCCCTCCACCTACCCAAGGACGTCAGAGTACAAAAATCAGTTAGAACCTCTTCAGCTAATGCGATTAGCATGAGGCTGTAAGTAACAAGAACATTTCCCAGGACATAGACATATCTGATATTGGCAGAAAGTTAAAATTCTTGTTAATCTAACTGCACTGTCCAATTTACAGTAGCTATTACAGTGGAAAAAATACCATGCTATTGTTTGAGGAGAGTGCACAGTTTTGAAAATGAAACGTTATAAATAAACCAATTAGGCACATTTGGGCAGTCTTGACGCAACATTTGGAACAGAAATACAATTGTTAATTAAATCGGTCTAAAACGTTGCAAATTAACTGCTGCCATCTAGTGGCCAAAATCTAAATTGCAGCTGGGCTGGATTAAAACATGATGGCCTTTCTCTTGCATTTCAAAGATGATGGTAAATAAATAAAAATATATATATAAAAAAATCCTTTGTATTATCTTTTATCAGATCTATAGTGTTATATTCTCCTACATTCCTTTCACATTTCCACAAGTGTGTCCTTTCAAATGGTACCAACAATATGCATTTCATTGCTTCAGGGCTTGAGCTACAGGCAATTAGATTTGGGAATGTCATTTTAGGAGAAAATTTTAAAAAAGGGGCCAATCCAGAAGATTAACTACCTAACTGAGGAACTCAATTTCACCTTAGATGCAGTCGCACCCCTAAAAACAAAAAACAAAAAACATTTGTCATAAGAAACAAGCTCCCTGGAATACAGAAAATACCCAAGCTGGCGCACCACCAAACTGGAAGTCTTCCGACTAGATGGGAACGACAGTACCGTGCATAGTATCTAAGAGCCCTCACTGCTGCTCGATCATCCTATTTTTACAACCTAATTGAGGAACCCCCTTCTGTTAACCAGGTGGCGAATCGCATCTCTGCATGTCTGGCAGACATATCAGTGTGGATGACGGATCACCACCTCAAGCTGAACCTCGGCAAGAGGGAGCTGCTCTTCCTCTCGGGGAAGGACTGCCCGTTCCATGATCTCGCCATCACGGTTGACAACTCCATTGTGTCCTCCTCCCAGAGCGCTAAGAACCTTGGCGTGATCCTGGACAACACCCTGTCGTTCTCAACTAACATCAAGGCGGTGGCCCGTTCCTGTAGGTTCATGCTCTACAACATCCGCAGAGTACGACCCTGCCTCACACAGGAAGCGGCGCAGGTCCTAATCCAGGCACTTGTCATCTCCCGTCTGGATTACTGCAACTCGCTGTTGGCTGGGCTCCCTGCCTGTGCCATTAAACCCCTACAACTCATCCAGAACGCCGCAGCCCGTCTGGTGTTCAACCTTCCCAAGTTCTCTAACGTCACCCCGCTCCTCCGCTCTCTCCACTGGCTTCCAGTTGAAGCTCGCATCCGCTACAAGACCATGGTGCTTGCCTACGGAGCTGTGAGGGGAAAGGCACCTCCGTACCTTCAGGCTCTGATCAGGCCCTACACCCAAACAAGGGCACTGCGTTCATCCACCTCTGGCCTGCTCGCCTCCCTACCACTGAGGAAGTACAGTTCCCGCTCAGCCCAGTCAAAACTGTTCGCTGCTCTGGCACCCCAATGGTGGAACAAACTCCCTCACGACGCCAGGACAGCGGAGTCAATCACCACCTTCCGGAGACACCTGAAACCCCACCTCTTTAAGGAATACCTAGGACAGGATAAAGTAATCCTTCTAACCCCCCCCCCCCCCTTAAAAGATTTAGATGCACTATTGTAAAGTGGCTGTTCCACTGGATATCATAAGATGGATAAGAGCGTCTGCTAAATGACTTAAATGTAAATGTAAAAAGCAAATTACGGACTCCTCTTTAAATCTGCGTATTCCTCCAAAGCTCAGTTGTCCAACTCTGCCAGGACCTAGGATCAAGGGAGACACTCAAGTTTTTTAGTACTATATCTCTTGACACAATGATGAAAATAGTCATAGCCTCTAAACCTTCAAGCTGCATACTAGACCATATTCCAACTAAACTACTGAAAGAGCTGCTTCCTGTGCTTGGCCCTCCTATGTTGAACATAATAAGCGTCTCTCTATCCACCGGATGTGTACCAAACTCACTAAAAGTGGCAGTAATAAAGCCTCTCTTGATAAAGCCAAACCTTGACCCAGAAAATATAAAAAACTATCAGCCAATATCAAATCTCCCATTCATTTAAAAAATAAATGAAAAAGCTGTTGCACTAAAACTCACTGCCTTCCTAAAGACAAACAATGTATACGAAACGCTTCAGTCTGGTTTTAAACCACTTCATAGCACTGAGAATGCAGAATGCTTTTGATACCATCGATCAACACATTCTTTTGGAGAGATTCGAAACCAACATTGGTCTACACGGACAAGTTCTGGCCTGGTTTGGATCTTATCGGTCGGAAAGATATCAGTTTGTCCTCTGACAAATCAACTGTACATTTCGGTGTTCCTCAAGGCTCCGTTTTAGGAACATTGTTGTTTTTACTATATATTTTACCTCTTGGTGATGTCATTCGGAAACAGAATGTCAACATTCACTGCTATGCGGACGACACACAGCTGTACATTTCGATGAAACATGGTGAAGCCACAAAATTGCCCTCCCTGGAAGCCTGTGTTTCAGACATAAGGAAGTGGATGGCAGCAAATGTTATACTTTTAAACTCGGACAAAACAGAGATGCTAGTTCTAGGTCCGAAGAAACAAAGAGATCTTCTGTTGAATCTGACAAGTGATCTTGATGGTTGTACAGTCGTCTCAAATAAAACTGTGAAAGACCTTGGCATTACTCTGGACCCTGATCTCTCTTTTGACGAACATATCAAGACTGTGTCAAGGACAGCTTTTTTCCATCTACGTAACATTGCAAAAATCAGGAACTTTCTGTCCAAAAATGATGCAGAAAAAATAATCCATGCTTTTGTCACTTCTAGATTAGACTACTGCAATGCTCTACCTTCTGGCTACCCGGATAAAGCACTAAATAAACTTCAGTTAGTGCTAAACACGACTGCTAGAATCTTGACTAGAACCAAAAGATTTGATCACATTACTCCAGTGCTAGCTCTGGCTTCCTGTTAAGGCTAGGGCTGATTTTAAGGTTTTACTACAAACCTACAAAGCATTACATGGGCTTGCTCCTACCTATCTTTCCGATTTGGTTCTGCCGTACATACCTACATGTAGGCTACGGTCGCAAGACGCAGGCCTCCTTACTGTCCCCAGAATTTCTAAGCAAACAGCTGGAGGCAGGGCTTTCTCCTATAGGGCTCAATTTTTATGGAATGGTCTGCCTGTCTATGTGAGAGACGCAGTCCAAACCTTTAAGTCTTTATTGAAGACTCATCTCTTCAGTAGGTCCTATGATTGAGTGTATTCTGGCCCAGGAGTGTGAAGGTGAACGGAAAGGCATTGGAGCAACGAACCGCCCTTGCAGTCTCTGCCTGGCCGGTTCCCCTCTCTCCACTGGGATTCTCTGCCTCAAACCCTATTACGGGGGCTGAGTCACTGGCTATACTTGGCCTTGTCTCAGTTGGTATTTGAAGATATTCCTCTAATGGTGTGGGGGCTGTGCTTTGGAAAAGTGGATGGGGTTATATCCTGCCTGTTTGGCCCTGTCCAGGGGTATCGTCTGATGTAAGAAGGGCTTTATAAATAAATTTGATTGATTATTGATGACCAGTTTACAGAAGAGTATAGAGTGCAGTGATGTGTTCTATAAGGAGCATTGGTGGCAAATCTGAAGGCCAAATGGTGAAGAACATCTAGCCACTCGAGAGCACCCTTACCTGCCGATGTACAAATTACGTCTCCACAATCTAGCATGGTCATCTGAATCAGGGTTAGTTTGGCAGCTGGGGTGAAAGTGGAGCGATTACGATAGAGGAAACCAAGTCTAGATGTAACTTTAGCCTGCAGCTTTGATATGTGCTGAGAGAAGGACAGTGTACCATCTAGCCATACTCCCAAGTACTTGTATGAGGTGACTACCTCAAGCTCTAAACCACAGGTGTCAAACTCATTCCACGGAGGGCCGAGTGTCTGCGGGTTTTCGCTCCACCCTTGTACTTGATTGATGAATTAACATCACTAATTAGTCAGGAACTCCCCACACCTGGTTGTCTAGGGCTTTATTGAAAGGAAAGACCAAAAACCTGCAGACACAAGGCCCTCCGTGGAATGAGTTTGACACCCCTGCTCTAAACCCTCAGAGGTAGTAATCACACCGGTGGGGAGAGGGGCATTCTTCTTAGCAAACCACATGACCTTTGTTTTGGAGTTGTTCAGAACAAGGTTAAGGGCAGAGAAAGCTTGTTGGACACTAAACAAGCTTTGTTGTAGGGCATTTAACACAAAGTCCAGGTAGGGGCCAGTTGAGTATAAGACTGTATCATCTGCATATAAATGAACGAGGGAGCTACCTACTGCATGATCTATGTTATTGATATAAATTGGGAAGATCAAGCCTTGGGGTACACCCTTGGTGACAGCTAGTGGCTGAGACAGGAGATATTCTGACTTTATACACTGCACTTTTTGAGAGAGGTAAATAAATAAACCAGGCCAAATAGACATCAATACTCCTTAGCCGGCCCACGGGAATGGAATGGTCTACCGTATCAAAAGCTTTGGCCAAGTCAATAAAAATAGCAGCACAACATTGCTTAGAATCAAGGGTAATGGTGACATCATTGAGGACCTTTAAGGTTGCAGTGACACATCCATAACCTGAGCGGAAACCAGATTGCATACTAGAGAAAATACTATAGACATCAATAAAGTCAGTCAGTTGATTATTGAAGTTTTCCAACACTTTTGATAAATGGGGCAAAATGGAAATAGGCCTATTTCTCAACCAGAGTGAGATGGTTTGGGATGAGTTGGACCACAGAGTCAAGGAAAAGCAGCCAACAAGTGCTCAGCATATGTGTGAACTGCTTCAAGACTGTTGGAAAAGCATTCCAGGTGAAGCTGGCTGAGAGAATGCCAAGATTGTGCAAAACTGTCATCAAGGTAAAATACTTTGAAGAATCTAAAATCTAAAATATATTTTGATTTGTTTAAAAAATGTGGGTTACTACATGATTCCATAGTTTTGATGTGTTCACTATTATTCTACAATGTAGAAAATAGTAAAAAATAAAGAAAAATTAGAAGGTGTGTCTCAACTTTTGACTGGTACTGTAGCTGCCATTAGCTGGTTAGTTTCTTGGTCAAAGCAGCTTACATGCTATGGAATTTGTGATACTTTTTGCTGTAGGATGATGGACAAGGCCATAGTGGGTGAAACAATATCTACAATGTTTAAAAAAATCATGTGCTCCTAAAATGTCCTGTGCTGTGTTTGGGGTAAATGACAGGTCTGTTTATAGCACTGTATCATTTTATAGGGTTTTAGAGATATCACCTCCATGCAATGCTGTAAGAGGCACTATAGCAAGCTTGCCTGAGGGCCCTGACCTGGCCCCTGATTCAGGGGGACAGTGGATACAGGCAGCAGCACGAGGCCCTGTTCACAGAAGGGCCCCGTGCCACCTGGACCAACTCTCCCATTCTCCTTGAGATCCCTCCACTCCACGCCTCTGCTAGAGTATCCATATGTTTCTTTATCTATATTTATCTTATTCCCTTCTTTCCCATAGCTGAAACAGTGAGAGGAAATACACCTCACTTATACCCAACTAACTTTTACCCTACAAACACCCTAGTCCCTTTGACGTTTTCCCAAACAAAAGCTACCAAACTTCCATATCAAAAACCTCCACCCATTTTACCATCTAAATATCCCCCATGAATACTCCTGGAGAGCATATTCCCATTTTGAAATGTACCACTATTCCTGCCCATAATTCTGGGAATGACTTATTTTGGTAGTGTTTTAGGGGGGCCGTGGAGGGATCGATCGCGGCGTTCCCTGCCGACTTACACTGCACGTCTACCCGGATGGACTTGATGGCAGCCACCCCCACCCCGTTGTCGGCCTTGCAGTAGTAGCGGCCGCCCTGCACCCGCTGGATGCCCTCGATGCGCAGCGTCTCGTTGTAGATGGACGTCTCCTGGAACTTGTCAGAGGCGCTGCCTGCTGTCTTTGTCCAACGCACCTGGAGAGGAGATGAGTTGGTTAGTTAGGCATAGATTATAGTATAGTATAGAGTACATTTATACTATATCCAACCCAAAACTTTGATGTACAACTTTTCTGTGCTGGAAGTGCTTCACGCGTAATGTAATCTGGGAGATTTGGGGGCAAAAGTGTCTAGGTGGACAATGCAGTCAGCATTTTGGCCTAGTGGCCTTTCTCAAGACAAATATACAAATGGAGATACGAGACACAGGTTTGAATTGGCTTACTTCTTGAATAATGACAACCAAATGGCACTCCAGCGCCTACCGTAATAGCCATTGTGCACCTCATCCAGTTTGTTTAGTGCTTTCATTACTTTCACTTTGTGAAAAAGCAGCTAGATGATTTCATGTTGTTACAAGAAACCAAGCTCTTTCGAGTAAAATAATATGCTCAAGAATCCACAAAACCCTCCACCTCTACACAGTGATCTTTGCTCAACTATCACCATGACCGATGTCAATTAAACCAATTAAAGCCTCATTAACCACTTTCCTATCATCCTCTACAGGACAAATTTAACTCTGTTATCAGGAATGTCCTCTGATAGTAAGACAATGTGAGCTGGGCATGTCGATAGTTAGTGACATTGTGTGTGTGTGTGTATGTGCATACGTCTGTGTCTATGTAATGTCGATGATTAGGGTGTGTGTGTGTGCGAGCGTGCGTGTGTGCATACTGTCGATCGTTAGGGTGTGTGTGTGCATGTGTACGTACGTACTGTCAATGGTTTGGCTGCATTAAACCCTTTACTATCATCCTCTACAGGACAATAAACTATATGCTACTACTAGCCATTTCTGATAAAAATGTGAGCTGGGAGTATCAATGGTCTCTCTCTCTCTCTGTGTGTGTGTGTGTGTGTGTGTGTGTGTGTGTGTGTGTGTGTGTGTGTGTGTGTGTGTGTGTGTGTGTGTGTGTGTGTGTGTGTGTGTGTGTGTGTGTGGTGTTGTCGCTGAAATGACAAGATTATGTTATCAAATCAAATGTATTTATATAGCCCTTCTTACATCAGCTGATCAGCAAGCAATGCAGGTGTAGAAGCACGGTATAATACTGTTATTGCATCAAATCGTTGTTTTTTGCAACAGAATAGGGGGTTCTTAGAACTATATTTTGTCTGTGTGAACTGAGAGTGCGCCTCTAGGGCTTAATGCTGACAGTAGATTTACGATGCCTTAGGCCACATTCCATTCATGTGAGGGAGATGGCTCCGGTTTGACTGGAAGGTACCAGGGGGCCAGACCCTGTTTCTACACAATGAGAACAGTCTTTACAGCAGATACTGTTTGCTGTGAATTATTAGTAGCTTTCATACAAATCCTAACCTTGTGACCCATTCCATACATCTGTTGCTTGTCATGAACATTCAGGAGGATAAACCTTGCTATAAAATGATGTGGCTCAAATCCGGTCGTTGGGCTCTCAACGATTAATCTAGGGGTGGTTCGTCGACCAGCTTCATTATTGCAATAATGAATCAATGTTATTATTAAGTTTTGAATAAAGTAATATCCTGATTAGTGATTGACCTCGTCTCTGATCATTATTGATTAGAATTTCCACTACAATTTTGACAACGGGGGGGGGGGGGGGGGGGGGGGATCTCTTCAACTTCACCTGTTGACCACTCCTGAAGATCTGGGTAAACAAGGAAACAGAAATTGGGATCTCAAGGAAAACCACACTCATTATTGAGCAGCTGGACTCGCCTATGATCTTAAAGGTAGCGGGCACGGGTGGATACCAGATCTCAAACATAGTACTGAGAGAGGTACTCTTGGACAATCTATCAATAAGTGATGAAATTATAAAGAAAAAAAATATATATATATATAAAAACATAAAAGCCCCTGTTAAGAGCGCCACAGCTATGGTAACTATCCATGACTGAGTTGAATTGATAAGAGTGTTCTTAAGTGAGATATCCTTGGACATGATTGTTAATTAGCCAGTTGCGGGCGACCAAAAGTCCCGATCACAGTAAGACTGGTGAGATTAATGTATTGAACGAGGAACTAGAGTGCAGGTGACACCTTGCTTGGTAAAATTCAAATTATAACGTGTAATGTTTTGATTAAATGTTTTGATAAATTAGGTAAATATGTATGCCCTGGGTTACTATTGTTAGAGGCTATTGTGAGTGTTTTGTTTTGGGATCACTAATTAGGCAATATTTTGATAATGGTATGGGTTTCCCTGTTGATATATAGACAGGGTTAAAAAACAGCGCTAACCGGTTTTCCTCGTCCGTCTCATTCCCGTGTGGTTTTTGTTTGTGTTTTCTGTGAATGTGATACGAGAGTGTGTGAGGGTAGAAATAAGTGTTAATCTTAAATTTGGATAATAAGATATAGACATTTGCATAATAAGATTATTGAAATTTGGATAATAAGTTTTGACAAAGTTATCTCGGGGTTCCATCCATCACTGCCAATCATAGAATATTTTGGGGTGGTATTTAGAGCAGGATGTTATTTTAGATAGTAGCAGCAAGTCGATAGTTTCTGGAAGGCTAGACTTTGGTGTGTTTATTTAAAATACATCAGTCAATTCTCTAGGGAAAAGACACATTTCAGGGGGCCTCTTACTACCCACAACTTCGATTATAGCCTCGTTTTATCATGCAATAATCAATACCCATGTTTAGTTATCAATTATGATCATGGTGACAGCTCTATCTCTATCTGTATCTCTATACTGTTTGAATTTCATTAACCTTTGACTATTGGATGTTCTTATAGGCACTTTAGTATTGCCAGTGTAACAGTATAGCTTCCATCCCTCTCCTCGCTCCTACCTGGGCTCGAACCAGGAACACAACGACAACAGCCACCCTCGAAGCAGCGTTACCCATGCAGAGCAAGGGGAATAACTACTCCAAGTCTCAGAGCGAGTGACGTTTGAAACGCTATTAGCGCACACCCCGCTAACTAGCTAGCCATTTCACATCGGTTACACCAGCCTAATCTCGGGAGTTGATAGGCTTGAAGCACAGTGAAGAGCTGCTGGCAAAACACACGAAAGTGCTGTTTGAATGAATGCTTACGAGCGTGCTGCTGCCTACCACCGCTCAGTCAGACTGCTCTATCAAATCATAGACTTAGTTATAACACACAGAAATACGAGCCTTAGGTCATTCATATGGTCGAATCCGGAAACTATCATCTCGAAAACAAGACGTTTATTCTTTCAGTGAAATACGGAACCGTTCCGTATTTTATCTAATGGGTAGCATCCATAAGTCTAAATATTCCTCTTACATTGCACAACCTTCAATGTTATGTCATAATTACGTAAAATTCTGGCAAATTAGGCGACCCAAACTGTTGCATATACACTGACTCTAACGGCAGCCTTCCTCCTCTTCGTCTGAAGAGGAGGTGTAGCAGGGATCGGACCAAGACACAGCGTATTCCGTGTTCAACTTGTTTTAATAACAAGACGATAACGTGAACACTATACAAATACAAAATAACAAATGTGGCAAAACGAAACAGTCCTATCTGGTGCAGAGAACACAAAGACAGAAGACAACCACCCACAAATCCCAACACAAAACAGGCTACCTTAATATGGTTCCCAATCAGAGACATGAAAAACACCTGCCTCTGATTGAGAACCATATTAGGCCAAACAACAAACCCAACATAGAAACACAAAACATAGAATGCCCACCCAGCTCATGTCCTGATCAGCACTAAAACAAGAAAACACAAAAGAACTATGGTCAGAACGTGACACTGACTCTGCATGCAATGAACGCAAGAGAAGTTACACAATTTCATCTGGTGAATATTGCCTGCTAACCTGGATTTCTTTTAGCTAAATATGCAGGTTTAAAAATATATACTTCTGTGTATTGATACGCACCGCATCGATTATATGCAACGCAGGACACGCTAGATAAACTAGTAATATCATCAACCATGTGTAGTTAACTAGTGATTATGATTGATTGATTGATTGTTTTTTATAAAATAAGTTTAATGCTAGCTGGCAACTTACCTTGGCTTCTACTGCATTCGCGTAACAGGCAGGCTCCTCGTGGAGTGCAATGTAATCAGGTGGTTAGAGCGTTGAACTAGTTAACTGTAAGGTTGCAAGATTGAATCCCCCGAGCTGACAAGGTAAAAATCTGTCGTTCTGCCCCTGAACGAGGCAGTTAACCCACCGTTCCTAGGCCGTCATTGAAAATAAGTATGTGTTCTTAACTGACTTGCCTAGTTAAATAAAGATGAAATAAAGCTGTAAAAAAAAAAAAAATCGGTGTCCAAAAATACCGATTTCCGATTGTTATGAAAACTTGAAATTGGGCCTAATTAAATCGGCCATTCCGATTAATCGGTCGACCTCTAACGGAGACCTTCAACAAGTAATTACATCATTAAAATTCTGACCCATAAGAGCGGCAGTTCAGGGCAAGCTGTCAGGGCTAAACGAAGCATAGTTTACAAGTGTGCTTTTCTCTTGTGCACGCTCTCTCTCTTTCTAAATCCCCATGTAGCACATGTCAAATTGTGTTGGTCCGTTAGGGGCCTGTTTCATTGTACTAAGTTCTAATCAATAGCCTAGACTGTGTGTTTGTGTATGTGTATATTATATTATCATTTAGCTTGATAGTAAATAAACAATCAACTCAATTGTTGGTACGCGATGATTTAGTGAAACCCGGGTTGTGCAGATTTACGAATTATGCGACGGTCAGGATGAGACTGTAGAGGAAATTAATTAATTTGTGACTGCTGTAAAATCGATATTCTGATATTCTTTGAATTCATTTGGGAAACGGAAACTCATTAAACAAACTTTTCCCATGGTGTCGCAGGTTACTGAGTTAACCTGTTGAGGCTAGGGGGTGCTGTTGTCACTATTTATGTAAATCGTGTAATTTTTTAAACGGCTTCCTACTAAATTCTTGATCGTACAATATGCATATTATTACTATTATTGGATAGAAAACAGTCTATAGTTTCTATAGGCGTTGGAATTTTGTCTCTGAGTGGAACAGAACTCATTCTACAGCAATTTCCCTGACAGGGAGTCAGATTTCACACATTTTGGCCCCTGATCTGGAGTCAGTTTTAAGGCCACTGTTATTGCTATGAGCATACAGACACTGCTTACGTCTTCCCCTGGATGCCTTTACGTGATGACGATTTGAATGGTGTCGATTGCCCAATCACAGCCACTATAAATGAAAAAAACCTGTAGGTAGGAACTCTTTTCTAGGTGGGTCAGGCGCGCGGTGGCCACCGACCCGCATTTGTTCCAAGCATTAGTGTAGCCAGATATATTTCTCCGGTCATATTTCTACTCGCTATAGGAGTTAAAAACATCATAAGGTAGTTAATTTAAACCGTTTTATAGCAATTTATACCCGTTTAGTGCGATTTTGGGACATTTATTTCTGAGACTTTTTGAAGAGCCGGGCAGGTTTCCAGTTCATGCCGAACGCAGTTGGCATTTCCACATGGCAAGAGGACAGCTTTCGACCAAAAGACGATTAGACCCAAGAAAGGATTCTTTGACCAAGATTCTGATGGAAGAACAGCTCAAAGTAGGAACAATTTATTATGATAAATCGTGTTTCTGTCGAAAAATGTTAATGGCTTAGGACGCCATCTTGTTTGACGTAGCTTCGCTTGGCGCAAACTGTATTGAAAAGTAAGGATAATTTAAAAAAATGTAATTCCGCGATTGTATTAAGAATTAAATTGTCTATCAATCGCTGTCCAACCTATATTTTTTAGTCACGTTTATGAGTATTTATGTATAAGACTAGATCACTGTCTAATGTGGCGCAGGACATTTTCTGACCAGCTGGGCTACTTTTCTCATTGTCTAACCATGATTTTGGTGGCTAAAGATGCACATTTTCGAACAAACTGTATATGTATGTTGTAATGTGATGTTACAGGAGTGTCATCTGAAGAATTCTGAGAAGGTTAGTGAAAAAATTCATATATTTTGGCGATGTTTACATTATCGCTCTCTTTGGCTAGAATCAATGCTGGTGTAATGTTTGCACATGTGCTATGCTAATATAACGATTTATTGTGTTTTCGCTGTAAGACACTTAGAAAATCTGAAATATTGTCTGTATTCACAGGATCTGTGTCTTTCGATTAGTGTATGCTGTGTATTTTTACGAAATGTTTGATGATTAGTAGTTAGGTAAACACGTTGCTCATTGTATTTATTCTAGTCCATTTGTGACGGTGGGTGCAATTGTAAACTATGCCATCTACCTGAAATATGCACATTTTTCTAACAAAACCTATCCTATACCATAAATATGTTATCAGACTGTCATCTGATGAGCTTTTTTCTTGGTTAGTGGCTATCAATATCTTAGTTTAGCCGAATTGGTGATAGCTACTGGTGTTGGTGGACAAAGAAAAGATGGTGGATTATGCTAATGTTTTTAGCTAATTGATTTACATCTTTACATATTGTGTCTTCCCTGTAAAACATTTTAAAAATCGGACATGTTGGCTGGATTCACAAGATCTGTGTCTTTCATTAGCTGTATTGGACTTTAATGTGTGAAAGTTAAATATTTAAAAAAAATATTTTTTTTGAATTTCGCGGCTCTGCCTTTTCAGTGGGGGTGGGGGGGGGGGTAGATTACCTGTCACGTTCCTGACCTGGTTTCTGTTAGTTTTGTATGTGTTAGTTGGTCAGGACGTGAGTGTGGGTGGGCAGTCTATGTTTTCTGTTTCTATGTTGGTTTTGGGTGACCTGATATGGCTCTCAATTAGAGGCAGGTGTTTTTCATTTCCTCTGATTGAGAGTCATATTAAGGTAGGTGTGTTCACACTGTTTGTTTGTGGGTGATTGTCTTCCGTGTCTGTGTCTGTGCACCACAAGGGACTGTTTTCGGTAACTTTGTACATCGTTCTTTGTGTAGTCTATTTTCCCTGTTCGTGCGTTCTTCGTGTTATTTGTAAGTTCGTATTGTTCAGGTCTGTCTACTTCGTTTATTGTTTTTGTAGTTTATTCAAGTATAGTTTGTGTCAGTGTTTCGTCGTGTCTAATAAATCATTATGTATTCAACACCCGCTGCGTTTTGGTTCAATCCATGCTCCTCCTCATCCGAGGAGGAGGAATCTGACAACAATCGTTACAGAATCACCCACCAAACCCTGATCAAGCAGCGGGTTAACCTCTACCGAGCACCTAAACCGGGTCCGGGAGCACCCCCCACCCCCCCCACACTGATTAGCATCGCTAGCATAGCGTCACAATTAAATAGTAGCATCTAAATATCATTAAATCACAAGTCCAAGACACCTAATGAAAGATACAGATCCTGTGAATAAAGCCACCATTTCAGATTTCTATAATGTTTTACAGGGAAGACACAATATGTAAATCTATTAGCTAAACACGTTAGCAAAAGACACAATTTTTTTACTCCAACAGTTTTTTCCTGCGTCAGTAGCTATCACTAATTCGACTAAATAAAAATATATATAGCCACTAACCAAGAATCAACTTCATAAGATGACAGTCTGATAACATATTTATGGTATAGCATAGTTTTTTTTTGAAAAATGTGCATTTTTCAGGTATAAATCACAGTTCTACATTGCAGCTGCAATCTGAAATAGTGCCGACGCAGCCAGAACAATTACAGAGACCAACGTCATATAACTAATTAGTTATATTAAAACATTTCAGAAAAAATACACAGCGTACAGATATTGAAAGCCCAACATCTGGTGAATCCAAACAATATTTCAGATTTATTAAATGTTTTATAGCGAAAACAAAATGTAGCGCTAAATTAGCATAGCCACGCCAGCCAGAACCAGCTGGGCGCCCACGACCAGTTCACATGCACGACAGATATATGAAATAACATCGTAAAT
Source organism: Salvelinus fontinalis (assembly GCF_029448725.1). Taxonomy (NCBI): domain Eukaryota; kingdom Metazoa; phylum Chordata; class Actinopteri; order Salmoniformes; family Salmonidae; genus Salvelinus; species Salvelinus fontinalis. The sequence continues at coordinate 5,530,079 of NC_074680.1, read as the reverse complement.
TGGGTCTTACTATTGCTGATCTTTCATCAGAATGTTGATCAAGGTGTCCTTAGTCCTGATGAGTCGTTCAATCCATTCATAATGGCAACTTTCCCTCTTCATTTAGCATAGGTACTGGTTGACTGGCACGGTTCTGTCCAAAGTAAAAAAACTCACAGAACGGAACACGGCAAAACTCCCGAAAAAATTCAAATAATCTGTTTAAACTATATTGAAAAAAAATACATTAAGATGATATGGTCACATGTATCAAACAAACTTCGAGACGGAGATAGTTTTCATCCGTAACGGCAGCAAAACAGTAGACAATCGCACCTCCAAATCGCGCGATTCAGAGAACCGGAAGTTGTCGGTCACGCCAAAGAAATAGGTCTTATTTCACGTCAGTACAAGATAAACAAAAAATTTCTCCTCTGACGTCCTCTTGACACAAAGAGGAAGACGAATGAAGTGTGTTTCGGGTCATAGGTGGCGTGACCATATATAGGCAGAGCGTTGAAGCGAGCATACACATCTTGCATTCTTCTTCTTGGTCAGGGAAAGTGCTGTCAAATGACTTCTGTTTCACTCAGAGACAAAATTGAAACGGTTTTAGAAACTATAGATTGTTTTCTATCCAATGGTATTAATTCCAGAGTCTGCCGTCTGCCCAACGGCGCCTGAACTGTCCGTCTGCCAAGCGCCGCATGAACTGCTCGTCTGTATTGAGCCTTCAAAGCCGCCCGTCTGCCATGAGCCTGCAAAGCCGCCCGTCTGCCATGAGCCTACAGAGCCTTCCGCCAGACTGGAGCCGCTAGAGCCTTCCGCCAGACAGGAGCCGCTAGAGCCTTCCACCAGACAGGAGCAGCCAAAGCCTTCCGCTAGACAGGATCAGTCTGAGCCATCCGTCTCCGCAGCGCCATCTGAGCCATCCGTCTCCTCAGCGCCGTCTGAGCCATCCGTCTCCCCAGCGCCGTCTGAGCCATCCGTCTCCCCAGCGCCGTCTGAGCCATCCGTCTCCCCAGCGCCGTCTGAGCCATCCGTCTGTCCCGAGCCGTTAGAACCGCCCGTCTGTCCCGAGCCGTCAGAGCCGATAGTCAGTCAGGAGCCGCTAGAGCCAGTCGTCAGTCAGGATCTGCCAGAGCCGCCAACCAGTCAGGATCTGCCAGAGCCGCCAACCAGACAGGATCTGCCAGAGCCGCCAACCAGTCAGGATCTGCCAGAGCCGCCAACCAGACAGGATCTGCCAGAGCCGCCAACCAGACAGGATCTGCCAGAGCCGCCAACCAGACAGGATCTGCCAGAGCCGCCAACCAGACAGGATCTGCCAGAGCCGCCAACCAGACAGGATCTGCCAGAGCCGCCAACCAGACAGGATCTGCCAGAGCCGCCAACCAGACAGGATCTGCCAGAGCCGTCAGACAGTCATGAGCTGCCCTCCAGTCATGAGCTGCCCTCCAGTCATGAGCTGCCCTCCAGTCATGAGCTGCCCTCCAGTCATGAGCTGCCCTCCAGTCATGAGCTGCCCTCCAGTCATGAGCTGCCCTACAGCCATGAACGTCCAGAGCCGTCAGCCAGTCATGAGCGTCCAGAGCCGTCAGCCAGCCAGGAGCGTCCAGAGCCGTCAGCCAGTCATGAGCTGCCCCTCAGCCCAGAGCGGTCATTGATCCAGAACTGCCTCTCAGTCCAGAGCTGTCTCTCTGTCCGGAGCTGCCCTTCAGTCCGGAGTTGCCCCTCTATCCTGAGATACCTCTTTTTCCTGAGCTACCTATCTGTCCTGAGCTACCTTGTCCCGGAGTTGTCCTTTATTTTGGTGTTGCCCCTTAAAGTAGGTGGTTTGAGGAGGGTGGTCATTCTGAGGGAAATATGGAGGCTGGGATTGACTATGGTGGGGTGGGGACCTCGCACTGAGCCTGACCCACCACCGTGGTCAGATGCCCACCCAGACCCTCCCCTAGACTTTGTGCTGGTGCGCCCGGAGTTCGCACCTTAAGGGGGGGGTTATGTCACGTTCCTGACCTGGTTTCTGTTAGTTTTGTATGTGTTAGTTGGTCAGGACGTGAGTGTGGGTGGGCAGTCTATGTTTTCTGTTTCTATGTTGGTTTTGGGTGACCTGATATGGCTCTCAATTAGAGGCAGGTGTTTTTCATTTCCTCTGATTGAGAGTCATATTAAGGTAGGTGTGTTCACACTGTTTGTTTGTGGGTGATTGTCTTCCGTGTCTGTGTCTGTGCACCACACGGGACTGTTTTCGGTTTGTTTGTACATCATTCTTTTGTGTAGTCTATTTTCCCTGTTTGTGCGTTCTTCGTGTTATTTGTAAGTTCGTATTGTTCAGATCTGTCTACTTCGTTTATTGTTTTTGTAGTTTATTCAAGTATAGTTCGTGTCAGTGTTTCGTCGTGTCTAATAAATCAGTATGTATTCAACACCCGCTGCGTTTTGGTTCAATCCATGCTCCTCCTCATCCGAGGAGGAGGAATCTGACAACGATCGTTACATTACCTGATTAATTTAATCGATAAAAAGCAGTCGTCACATTAATGATATTAACATAAAGGCCTGATTGGTGGAGTGCTGCAGAGATGGTTGTCCTTTGGGGAGGTTCTCCCTGTCAGAGTGACCATCAGGTTGTTGGTCACCTCCCTGACCAAGACCCGTCTCACCCGATTGCCGGGCGGCCAGCTCTAGGAAGAGTCTTGGTGGTTCCAAACTTCTTCAATTTAAGAGTGATGGAGGCCACTGTGCCTCGACACAATCCTACAGACAATTCCTTTGAACTCATGGCTTGGTTTTTGCTCTGACATGCACTGTCAACTGTGGGACCTTAAATAGACAGGTGTGTGCCTTTCCAAATCAGGTCCAATCAATTGATTTACCCCATGTGGACTCCAATCAATTTGTAGAAACATCAAGGATGATCAATGGAAATAGTATGCACTTGAGCTCAATTTCGAGTCTCATTGCAAAGGGTCTGAATACCTTTGTAAATAAGATACTTCTGTTATTTATTTTTAATACATTTGCAAACATTTCTAAAAAACGGTTTTTCATTTGTCATTATGGGATATTGTGTGCAGATTGAGGGAAAAAATAATTTAATAAATTTAAGAATAAGGCTGAAACGTAACAAAATGTAGAAAAGTGAAGGGGTCTGAATACTTTATGAATGCACTGTAAACAGTAAGTGAGGGGCCTTAAACCAAATAGTATTGTTAACAAATAGTTAGCCCTTTAGACCCCAATATAATTATAGAATGATGCAGTAGATTACTGAGAATTTTCAAGATAAAGCTAATTCTCACATATTTCAAACAAACAGATATAGCTAAAAAACTAAGAACAGATGACATTTACAAGTTCACTTAGTTTTAAAAGCACAAAATGTTTTTTAAAGAATAATGTTTAAGCCTTGAGACATGAATTGTGTATGTGTGCCATTCAGAGGGTGAATGGGCAAGGCAAAATATTTAAGTGCTGCTGTGTTTTTCACACTCAACAGTTTCCCGTGCGTATCAACAATGGTCCTCCACCCAAAGGACATCCAGCCAACTCGAAACCACTGTGGGAAGCATTGAAGTCAACATGGGCCAGCATCCCTGTGGAACGCTTTCGACACCTTGAAGAACATTGCCTTACCTCTCTTATCCTACCTCATTTGCACATGCTGTATATAGATTTTCCTACTGTATTATTGATTGTATGTTTGTTTATTCCATGTGTAATTCTGTGTTGTTGTATGTGTCGAACTGCTTTGCTCTATCTTGACCAGGTCGCAGTTGCAAATGAGAACTTGTTCTCAACTAGCCTACCTGGTTAAATAAAGGTGAAATGAATCAATTCAAAAACATGCGCCAGCGAATTGAGGCTTTGTGTGTGGGGGTAGGGGGGCTCCTAATGTTTTGTACACTCAGTGTATGTTCATTATAATGTCATTATTGCATTTATGCTGGTTTTCATTATTTATCAAGCACACTTGGCACTTATAATAATGTTTAGGCTACTGATGTTTTCGTCATTTGACCGCGCGTCTTGTTGACTTGCCATCTTGTTGGTTTGGATATTTTTCTTTTGATGTCGTTATAAAAAGAAGCTGTTACCGCGTTCAGTTTCATAGTGGTAACAAAGGCACTCCTGAATAAAAATGATTGAACAAATGATTTTTGTTGTTGTTGTGTTTGTAAAGAAAAAACAATAAAACACATCGTAATGATACCTAAGACCTTCATAAACACACATGCCGTTTGTGTGCAGTAGTCTATGTATCACGACTTTGCTTGTGAGAAGGCCAGCGGATTGCCATTACCTGGTTACCAGGATAGCGGACAGATCAGGTCAAGGGAAAGCAAAAATATACAAGCCTTGATGAACACAGTGCTCTTTACCTACATTTTTCTCTTTCTGTCTGTTTATTATTTCACAGACACACACACACACAAACACAAAGGTTTTTCACTCTGTTTTCTTCCACACACACACACAGTGCTCATTCACATTATTTTTTTCAGTCAGTCTGTTTTTTTTCTCAAAACACACACACACTCCCCCACGCGTCTCATTCTCGCATGGTTGAGGAAATGCAACTGCTGTCTTTACAGTCTCCTTAAGTCCCCACCGTTGTCTAGTCATTTGAACTCTGACATGTGACCCAACAGCCCACCCAGCTCTATATTTCTCTCAGCAACATTTGTCTACCAAGATCCACATCAACACGCCTGAGTTTCCGAGCACAGTGAAACCTCTATGCCACTGAACACGCCGGATATTCAGTTGAGATGACTCAACATTTTCTCAGATGGGCTGTGTGAAATGACCTTAACTGAACTAGGGTTGCAAAATTACAATAACTTTCCCAAATTCTTCAGATTTCCAGAAATCCTGGTTGGTCGATTCCCAGATTTCCTGCTTATTCCCCTCAAAATTCCAGGAATCTTCCAACCAGGATTTTGGGTAAGTTACCGGAATTTTGGGTAAGTTATCCTAAACTGCACAATGACCTTCTATAGAACGTTCCCAGGGTCTGTATTCACAAAGCGTCTCAGAGTAGGTGTGATCTAGGATCAGGTCCCCCCCGTCTATGTGTAATTATATTATTGATGATCTAAAAGGAAAAACTGACCACTCTGAGACGCTTGATACAGATCCCCCTGTCCATGCACTCTTACTCATTATGACTAAAAAGGCAAAGTTGATCTTAGATCCTAGATCAGTCATGATCTTACTTAAATTCACTGATCACATTCTGCAGACATCCGGCCAACTGAGTGGTGTTAAGATGCGAAGCACAGCTGGCTAAAATCAGATGAAAGTGAAACATTGACACGGAAAGAGAAAATCAAAGTCTTTGAGTTCAAATGAAAAATTAACGAGTATACCATAACATTTTAGTGATGGGACTGCATGGAAAAATAAATAGATAAAAGTGCACTGCTTGAGGAAGAAAAATGTCTCTAGGAAGGTTGACTTGACCGAAGCATCAACGGAATAAATGCGAAGGAGTAATTTGTGCGCAGAAAGGAGTCGTTTTTATATCAGTAATGAAAGGAAAAAGATCCATCTTATACAATGAACTGAAGTATGACGCTTTTATCCTCAGCACTACTAACAAAAAGCACTCTAAAATCCCTATTACTTTATGCCTACTGAGCAGAGCCAGGCTATACTGCGTTGGCCTGGTTACACATCCACAATAGTTTCTATATCTGTGCTGGAAATGAAAATTTGGAGAAAAAAAATACATCAGCCAGCACAGTAATGTTCAGGATGGCACGGTATTGTGAAAAGAGAGTGGAGTGTACATGTTAAAATGAGCCTTTAACACTAAAACCTCTGGGCGTCTTCAAGCTAATGAGTAGTCATTTTGACTGCAACATTCTAATAGTGTAATTTCATATATGATATCGCAAAAATAATCAATACATTGCCTTTGTTAGAACTAGGAAACTATCAAGGCACCAGGCAAGACCCAGATGCAGACGGTTGGAGTCTTACAATGTTTATTAATCCAAAGGGGTAGGCATGGTCGTGGACAGGCAAAAAGGTCAAAACCAGGTCAGAGTCCAGGAAGTACAGAACGCCAGACAGGCTCGTGGTCAAGGCAGGCAGAATGGTCAGGCAGGCAGAAAAAGACAAGGGTCAAAACCGGGAGGACTAGAAAAAGGAGAATAGCAAAAGGAGTACGGGAAAAACACGCTGGTTGACTTGACTAAACATACAAGACAAACTGGAACAGACAGACAGGAAACACAGGGATAAATACACTGAAGAAATTAGGGTTTGGCGACGAGGGCAAGCCAACGAGAGCATACAGGTCGCAGTGGTGGGTAGTATATGGGGCTTTGGTGACAAAACGGATGGCACTGTGATAGACTGCATCCAATTTGCTGAGTAGTGTTGGAGGCTATTTTTTTTAAATGACATCGCCGAAGTCGAGTATCGGTAGGAGGGTTTTACGAGGGTATGTTTGGCAGCATGAGTGAAGGATGCTTTGTTGCGAAAAAGGAAGCCGAATTTAGATTTAATTTTGGATTGGAGATGCTTATGGTGAGTCTGGAAGGAGAGTTTACAGTCTAACCAAACACCTAGGTAATTTGCAGTTGTCCACATATTCTAAGTCAGAAGCGTCCAACCGCCCAGATCTTTTTGGAGTTTGTGAAACAGGGTGCAAATTTCTGTTTGAAAAAGCTAGCCTTCGCTTTCCTAACTGCCTGTGTATATTGGTTCCTAACTTCCCTGAAAAGTTGATATCGCGGGATTTTGCATTTTCTCTGGCTTTTGGCCAAGTGAGACAGTAGCGTCCCGCCTAAAGTCAGATTTTTGGATATATTAAACGGCCTCGTACTCAATTCTTGCTCGTACAATATGCATATTATTAATTTTATTGGATAGAAAACACTCTCTAGTTTCTAAAACCATTGGAATTTTGTCTGTGGGTAAAACAGAACTCATTTGGCAGCACACTTTGTGACCAGGAAGTGGAAAGTCTGAAATCTATGTTCAGTTCAAGTGAATGCCTATAAATGGGCATTATAGGTATGGCTATACGTACACGTCATACACCTTCACCCGGATGTCAAGAGGAAGTGAGAGGAAAAAGGAGTTGATTATCTCTGTCTGACGTTGAATAAGCCCTCTTGGAACAACGTGTCCCCAATTTTCTGTTTTCTGCAAGGCGTGTCGGGACCTGTTATTGCCTACTGGAAACCAGTCGTTATGGGCGAATATGATCTCCGGCTTTGATTTTATTTGATACATGTTACAATATCATCCTAAAGTATGTTTTTTCAATATAGTTTCATTAGATTATTGAAATTTATTCGGGACGTTAGTTGTGTTGCGTTGTTTGACTTTGTTGAGGTTGGAGAGCTTAGCGCCGCATGGCCAGTGTGCTTGCTAATTCAAGAGGGAAAAAGCACGTTCTGAATCCAAACAAAGACGCTTCTGGACAAAGGACCAAAGGTACAACATTCTGATAGAAGATCAGCAAAAGTAGGAACCATTTTGTGATGCTATGTCATATCTGTCGAACTGTGTACTAGTAGCTTTGCGCTCAGGTTTTGGTTATTCCCTTACCATAACTAAGTCTTATGTCGTAATGAAGATATTTTTAGAATTCTAACACTACGATTGCATTAAGAACTAATGGATCTATCGTTTCCTATACAACATGTATCTTTTTGTACTGTTTATGATTAGCTATTTGGTCAGAATAGGTGAGAGTCTAATAGAAATATCCGCACATTCTGGGGAAAAGATGCTACGTTAGCACGTTATGCTACGTTATGCTACGTTGTATATCCACGGATTTCAGCTCTAAATATGCACATTTTCGAACAAAACATAAGTGTATGTATAACCTGATGTTATAGGACTGTCATCTGAGGAAGGTTTATGAGGGTTAGTGAAATTTAATATCCTTTGCTGGTTTATTCGCTAACGCTAACGTGCCTATTGCTATCGCTAACGTGCCTTGATGAATGAATGCGGTCGTGTGTGTAGGCTATTGTAGTAAGCTAATATAATGCTATATTATGTTTTCGCTGTAAAACACTTAGACAATCGGAAATATTGTCTGGATTTACAAGATCTGTGTCTTTCAATTACTGTACGCTGTGTAATTTTAAGAAATGTTTTATGATGAGTAATTAGGTAATACATGTTGGTCTCTATAATTGCTCTGGCTGCTTCGGTGCTATTTTTGACGGTAGCTCTGATGGTAGCTGCAATGTAAAACTGATTTATACCTCAAATATGCACATTTTTCGAACAAAACATAGATTTATTGTGTAACATGTTATAAGACTGTCATCTGATTAAGTTGTTTCTTGGTTAGTTTGGTTGGTTCTTGGTTAGTTAGGTTGGCTTTGTGCATGCTACCTGTGCTGTGAAAAATGTCTGTCCTTCTTTGTATTTGGTGGTGAGCTAACATAAATATACGTGCTGTTTTCGCTGTAAAACATTTTAAAAATCGGACATGTTGACTGGATTCACAAGATGTGTATCTTTCATTTGCTGTATTGGACTTGTTAATGTGTGAAAGTTAAATATTTCAAAAAAATATTTTTTGAATTTCGCGCTCTGCTTTTTCAGTGGAATGTGGGAGGAGTTCAGCTAGCGGAACCCCGGAGTCAGACAGGTTAACAAAAAAAAATTGAAAAATAGAATGCTATTTGGCCCTAAACAGAGAGTACACAGTGGCAGAATACCTGACCACTGCGACTGACCCACACTTAAGGAAAGCTTTGACTGTGTACAGACTCAGTGAGCATAGCCTTGCTATTGAGAAAGCCGTAGGCAGACCTGGCTCTCAAGTGAAGACGGGCTATGTGCACACTGCCCACAAAATGAGGTGGAAACTGAGCTGCACTTCCTAACCTCCTGCCAAATGTATGACCATATTAGAGACACATATTTCCCTCAGATTACACAGATCAACGAAGAATTAAAAAATATATATATTTTGCTGAACTCCCATATCTATTGGGTGAAATACCACAGTGTGCCAGAGAGAGAGAGAGCAAGAGAGAGAGAGAAAAATAAATAAGCAAGTGTGACTAGAGTTATAAAACTGTGGATTTTGAATTCTTACACAATATTTACAGATGTATTTCATGCTAATAAAACACCTTGAATTGACATTGAATTAGCAGAAAGACAAATTGCATCAGTCCCTAACTATTCTACTAGGTAGACTCTGTGCCTTTGAGAGAGCACATCACAGGAGCTGTGTGCGTGTGCGTGTGCGTGTGCGTGTGTGTGTGTGTGTGTGTGTGCGTGTGTGTGTGTGTTCGAACGTTGGTGTTGGTGGGGGGTTAGAATACTCAGGGAATCGGGCACAGAGGAATCTTCTGAGACAGTTTGGGTTAGTAGTTGACGTGGGCAGCGGAGGTGGGGGGAGAACACCTGGGCACAGTCAAATTGGCACAGACACACACCCCTGTTTTATTCATGGTGATCTAATGCCACCAGACAGGTGGGTACCCTGGGGGAGCGCACTGCTTTTCTCACTTCTCACACACGCACACAGTCTATGGTCAACGTGATCTGCATTAGCACTCGCTCACAAGAGATCTCAAAACAGCTCACACCAGAACTCTCCCCTGTAGCCTTGACCAACACGGGAAGGTCTGAGAGAAAGAGATAGAGAGGGTCATGTCACTGCAAGCCTCATGCTCCACTGGCATTGCAAGCCCCATGCTCTACCAACTGAGCCACAAAGTCGTGTTATGTCGCGTTACCTGTGGTCGTGGGTGTCCTTTGACCAGACATTTGAGCACCAGGTGGTCTCCCTCTCTGATGGTGTAGATCCTCTCACTGATGTTGTCGTCCTTCACCACACACGCCTGGCCCTCTTGCACGATCTTGGCATTGGCAGGGGCTGCGTCAACACATAAGAAGAAAAAAGACAAAGGGTCACTTTTACAGGCTCATAAGTTCACAAACAAAGTTTTTGTTAAGGTACATGAAAGTTCCCGTTTTGGAAGGCATTCTTGGAAAACAACAATATTTCTTAGTTTCGAACGGCTTTGCTGTATGTTACAGTTGGTAGACGGCCCATATTCAGACACTATATAAAAATAGGTGTCACAAAAAAATCTGAAACTTTGTTAAAGAATAACTGTGAAGTTATATCCCCCGAAAAATCTAAGATTCAAGATTGAACTAATCAAAGGCTTGGCGAGTTAGATGTGTTAGTGACTTGCGTGTGTGTGTGTGTGTGTGTGTGTGTGTGTGTGTGTGTGTGTGTGTGTGTGTGTGTGTGTGTGTGTGTGTGTGTGTGTGTGTGTAGCGGGTCTTATATGTACCACAGGAGAACGAAGAAATTAAGAGCGACACCACGGCTCTCTTTTAGGCTTTTATGTTGATCTGCAATAGTATTGTGAAAAGACAGGAAAGGAACACATCAGTCTCCAATGCACCATCTGACAAGTTGTTCTACACAGGAGCATGAAGAAAGGTAACACACATATCCTGTCTCACATCTCCAATTCATTGCTAGATGCTTTCAGTGTTGACAGTACCAAAATACAACAACTCATGAACAAAAACACTGCAACACAAACAAGTTACAACGTGAAATCGCCCCAATCCCATTCAGACCTTAGAGGGCCAAAACTACATCTCCCATAATGCAATGCCAGCACCAGTCGGCAGCTCTGCTAACCGTCTGCATCATTGAAAGGCATGCTAGCTAGGAACAGCAGCACTTTTAGCACTCTGTAAACTATATTAATAACAACAATACAACTCTGAAAGTGGCATGTTTCAATAGTCTCACACTCCCTTATAACAATATCTACAGCATTAACCTTGGGATGTTTTAATTATTTCACGTTATGGACTTCTACAAAGGAGTAATCTGCAACACATACCTTTCTCTGTGTTTTCTCGGACTGAGGAGAACGGGTGCTAAGGGTAGTACCAGGGTGTTAGTAGGTGACGCAAGCACCCAGATGAAATAAAATACATTTAATGAAACACAACCCGAAGATGTTAACATAATTCAGCTACTGTAGATGCCTACCTAACATCAACAGGCAGCACCTGTAGCGCAACAATTAAAAATAGACACTAAAAGTTAAGTTCCTGGAGATCATAGCGATCTGACTCCCCCCTTCTGTCTGAACTTGGAATATTCCTGTTCGCGGGCTTTGGCCACTGACCCTCAACCTGGTTGTTCTGTTATGCGTTGTGTATTATTCTAATAATTTGAAGTTTGATGGAATAACCTTTTTAACTCTCCTACGTGTGTGTCTTCCTAGGTGTGGTAATGACTTGCCTAGTTAAATAAAGGTTAAATACATTTTAATAAAATAGTGTTGGGCTAGAATAAACATGTGCACAGTACACACCTAGTAGATTGAGAAACACTGAATGAAGTGACAGGTACAAGAGAATCCTAGTAAACACCATGGCCTCAAGAACTAGGACCGAAGATGTCTGACTTATCACGGCCTACAAGGCTCGTCACAGAAGGCGATCAAGATTGCGTGTGATTTTTTTCATGTAACATCAGCCAGGACAAGTGAAGGGAGACAGGAGGGAGGTGGGGAAGAGAGGGAGGTGGTCAGAGATGAGGAGAGAGAAATAGCAGTTGATGGAGGGGGAAGAAGAAATGAAAGAGAAAGAGAGAGAAAGAAAATAAAAAATACTAAGGACTACTCAGAAACCCACAAAGAGAGAAAAAATTTGGGCAGCACAATGTAAACACCGATATAGACCCCAAATGTATCCTTTCCTCTAAAATCAGACCACTCCCATTGACGGCAACCCCATTGCCACAGAGTAAATTAGTATAGCATATTAGCACGTTAGTGCAGGCTAGCCACCAAAACTAGTCCCAGGGCCCGTTCTGGGGCAGATCTGACAGCTACCACATGGCTTCAGCCTCTGGTTATCCATGACTCAGAGGGAACTTGAGTAGTGTTCGCTTGACACAGGCACCACGGTGCATGACAAACTAACCTGGCGTGAACTTCACAGTGTGAATGGTAGAGGAGAGAAGGTGCAGAAGGGGGGGTGTAATGCTCCACACTCGACTGCCGCTATCAGTGAGTGAGTGAGTGAGTGAGTGAGTGAGTGAGTGAGTGAGTGAGTGAGTGAGTGAGTGAGTGAGTGAGTGAGTGAGTGAGGTGTGTTGTTGTTGTGGGCGAAGGCAGGGGAAGCACTTGAGAGACGCGCTCTGGCGCCCGTTCAGCAGTTCTCGGGCGTGGTGCATCAACCATTGAAACAAGGTGATTATAAACTGGGTGGTTCGAGCCTTGAATGTTGATTGGCTGACAGCCATGGTATATCAGATTATATCAGATTGGTATACCTTGGTATACTGTCCGTATACCACACCCCCTTGGGCCTTATTGCTTAAGTATGCCATGGCAGAGGAGTCATCTTTTAGCATATATTTCTGCTATTCTGGAACTCTCTCTTTCGCCCTCTTTCTTGCTCTCTCTCTCTCTCCCCCCTCCTCTTCTCTCTCTTTCATCTCTTTCTCAGTCACTCTCTCTTGCCGTCCGTCTTTCCATCTTTTACTCTCCATATCAGGCTCCCTTTCTCTCTTTTCCTCTTCATCTCTGTCTCTCTCTCTTTTACTCTCTCTCTCTCACATCCATCTCCCTTTCTCATTTGCTCCTTCTCAGTCTCTGTCTCCTGTCGAGGTTAACTTATGAAATATCTGTGCACTCTGGGATTGCCGATGAGATAGTGTGGGTGTGAGAGGAAGCCCAGAACGGGTCTGCATTAGTGGGATAGAGGGCACAAAGTGGGCGGTCAGAAGAGGCACAGGGGCAGAACTTTGGTGGCAGTGCCAAAGGCGGTGAGGGGCTAACTGGACAACTCAACTCTGAGGTGAGGGCACAAATGATTTAAATGGTGAACAACTGTCTTTTTTTTTTTCAGCACGTCAGCGCTAGTGCGGCCCCTCCGGAGAGGGGGAGATGTTGAACTGCAGCATGCGGCTCCTCCACTAATCTTGCACCGGGCTAGAGGCTGCCTGGCAGTCTGACTCACTGTTGCAGCCAAGGATGGTTAAAGATGAGGGATGGAGGAAGGGAGGGATGGAGAGTGGGGTAGGACTGGGGAATGAATAAGGGAGAAGGAGAGAGAGCCCTGATGAAAAAAATACAGCACAGACCAGCCTTTGTTGTGTTTTTGCTGGGGACCAGCCTTCTTCGTGTTCTCGCTGATGACAAGCATTCATTGTGTTTTCACTTGTTATGATTTCTTTCGTGACCAGCCTTCGCTGTGTATTGGACACTGATCACAATCATCAGAATGACTATCAGGGTCAGAAAGAAGAATGAATGAGACTACCTAAACCATCCAATCTCCAACAACCATTTCAGGAATGGGTGCAAAAAGGACAACTAACAGATTGGATACATCTACAAAAACGTATGCTATTCATCTTGGGGAAGAACCTGTCTGGCCCAGGCGTTCGCTAGCGGAACTCCTCCCACATTCCACTGAAAAGGCAGAGCGCGAAATTCCCAAAAGAATTTTTGGAAATATTTAACTTTCACACATTAACAAGTCCAATACAGCAAATGAAAGATACACATCTTGTGAATCCAGTCAACATGTCCGATTTTTTTAATGTTTTACAGCGAAAACAGCACGTATATTTATGTTAGCTCACCACCAAATACAAAGAAGGACAGACATTTTTCACAGCACAGGTAGAATGCACAAAGCCAACCTAACTAACCAAGAACCAACCAAACTAACCAAGAAACAACTTCATCAGATGACAGTCTTATAACATGTTACAAAATAAATCTATGTTTTGTTCGAAAACTGTGCATATTTGAGGTATAAATCAGTTTTACATTGCAGCTACCATCACAGCTACCGTCAAAAATAGCACCGAAGCAGCCAGAGTAATTATAGAGACCAACGGGGAATACCTAAATACTCGTCATAAAACATTTCTGAAAAATGCATCGTGTACAGCAAATGAAAGACAAGCATCTTGTGAATCCAGACAATATTTCAGATTGTTTAAGTGTTTTACAGCGAAAACACAATATAGCATTATATTAGCTTACTACAATAGCCTACCACACTACCGCATTCATTCATCAAGGCACGTTAGCGATAGCAATAGGCACGTTAGCGTTAGCGAATAAACCAGCAAAAGATATTAATTTTCACTAACCTTCATAAACCTTCCTCAGATGACAGTCCTATAACATCAGGTTATACATGCACTTATGTTTTGTTCGAAAATGTGCATATTTAGAGCTGAAATCAGTGGTTATCCATTATGCTAACGTAGCTTATTTTTCCCAGAATGTGCGGATATTTCTATTAGACTCTCACCTATTCTGACCAAATAGCTATTCATAAACATTACAAAAAAATACATGTTGTATAGGAAATTATAGATACACTAGTTCTTAATGCAATCGCAGTGTTAGAATTCTAAAAATATCTTCATTACGACATAAGGCTTATGTTATAGCGAAAGAGTGGCCAAAACCTGGGCGCAAAACTACTAGTATACAGTTCGACAGATATATGAAATAGCATCACAAAATGGGTCCTACTTTTGGTGATCTTCCATCAGAATGTTGGACAAGGGGTCCTTTGTCCAGAACGGTCGTTGTTTGGATTTAGAACATCGTTTTTCCCTCTTGAATTAGCAAGCACACTGGCCAAGTGGCGCGAAGCTCTCCTTTCTGAACAAAGGCACACAACGCAACACGCCTAACGTCCCGAATAAATTTCAAAAATCTAATAAAACTATATTGAAAAAACATACTTTACGATGATATTGTGACGAGTATCAAATAAAATCAAAGCCGGAGATAGTAGTCGCCTATAACGACAGCTTTTCAGAAGGCAATTCCAGGTCCATCTTCGCGCTCTCCAGAAAACAGGAAATGGATGACTCGTCGTGCCAAGAGGATATATTCCACTTCAGACCAAGATAAACACTTCATTTCTTCTCTCACTTCCTCTTGACATCTAGGGGAAGGTGTATGACGTGCATGTATACTCATACGTATCATGCCCATTTATAGGCAGGCCCTTGAACAGAGCATAATTTTCAGTCTTTCCACTTCCTGGTCAGAAAGTGTGCTGCCAAATGAGTTCTGTTTTACTCACAGACAATTCAAACGGTTTTAGAAACTAGAGAGTGTTTTCTATCCAATAGTAATAATAATATGCATATTGTACGAGCAAGAATAGAGTACGAGGCCGTTTAAATTGGGCACGATTTTCCCCCAAAGTGTAAATAGCGCCCTCTATCCTCAACAGGTTAAAGGGGAAAGGAAGGGGGATGAATGATGGATTAATAGATGCAAAATAAGTAAATGCAATAATAGATATTGAAACAAACAATTATACAAATCTAACTGCAATAGAGCATGTTGGGAAATATGGCAATGATGGGTGTGGTTTTGCAGACCAGCATAACCGGACCATGCTGGACCAGCAAACACAACAACAAAAGGTTCTTGAGGGTACTATTTCAGGGGTGATGGTGATGTGTAACCATTTTTGGGGGAGCATATCAGGAATGATTCTTTACAACTGTGATGGTTCTGAAGAACCATCCTGTTGTTTCCCACTCCACCAGGTTTTCCTTTTATGCAAATTAAAAGCTACACTGTTAAAAAGTTCCTGTAATTTTACGGTACAGTACAGGTTGCGGTGAAACAAGTTACAGAATTGTACATTTTAGCGATTTAGCAAACACTCTTATCTAGATCGACAAGTAATGTTAGGTGCCTTGCTCCATTGCACATCAACAGATTTTTCACCTAGTCAGCTCTGGGATTTGAACCAGCGACCTTTCGTTTACTGGCCCAAAACTTTTTACAGCTGAATTAAGATGTTATTGCTGTAAAAGGACAGTAGGCTGCAGAATGCTGGTTACTTGAGACCATACCTCAATTAGGATTTTAACTCTTGGGTACTAATACTAACGACCAGAATTTCCTGCTACACAACCAGGTCTGTGGGCATGACAGAGATTTGCCACATATTTAATGGCAATAATACATTTCTGCACTTTGCTAAAGGTTGCCCAAAATCAAGTTAATAATTGTCAGATTGTCTGACAACAACAACGAAAAAAAATGTATCTGTGCTCAGGAACATACAGTGAGTGTACAGTCGTGGCCAAAAGTTTTGAGAATGACACAAATATTAATTTCCACAAAGTTTGCTGCTTCGGTGTCTTTAGATATTTTAGTCAGATGTTACTATGGAATACTGAAGTATAATTACAAGCATTTCTTAAGTGTCAAATGCTTTTATTGACAATTACATGAAATTGATGTAAAGAGTCAATATTTGCAGTCTGTTATTCGAACTCAATCAGCATGACAGAGTGATCTCCAGCCTTGTCCTCGTCAACACTCACACCTGTGTTAACGAGAGAATCACTGACATGATGTCAGCTGGTCTTTTTGTGGCAGGGCTGAAATGCAGTGAAAATGTTTTTGGGGAATTCAGTTCTTTTGCATGGCAAAGAGGGACTTTGCAATTAATTGCAATTCATCTGATCACTCTTCATAACATTCTGGAGTATATGCAAATTGCCATCATACAAACTGAGGCAGCAGACTTTGTGAAAATTAATATTTGTCTCATTCTCAAAACTTTTGGCCACGACTGTACATACATGCTTTGGGAATTTGAACTTGTAAGCTGCTGGGTGGAAGTGCATGAATGTTTCAGCAATGTCAAAGGTACACATAAGGTACCTTCACATGTTACTGGTCGGTTCCTTTTAGGGTACATGTGCAGTGGGGCTCGTTAGCATATTTGGGGCATTTGTGCTAACCGTCAGTTGAAGTGTTGTACCAGTTTAAGTGCTTGATTGCTATGTTCTCATAGTTTAAGAACATATTTTAACTCGGTTAGCTCACAAACCTTTGTAAGAATAGTGGTTATCAAAGCGCTGAACTGTGAAGATATAACTGCATTTGACATTACCCTAATGTTAATTAAGTGCTTGGAAGTTGCTGTGAATTTTGGGTAACCTAATTGGCATTCAGCTGTCAGTAAGTTATTGGAAAATTCACACTGACTAAATAGCCAGCAACTGCTAATAACTTACTGACAGCTTAACTGGCAACCTGATCAAATTGTATTTGTCACATAAACGTGTTTAGCAGATGTAGCGAAAAGCTTGTGTTTCTAGCTCAAACAGTGCAGTAATATCTAACAAGTAATATCTAACAATACACACAATCTAAAGTAAAGGAATGGAATTAAGAATATATAAATATTTGGATGAGAAATGTCAGAGCAGCATAGACTAAGATACAGTAGAATAGGATAGAATATACACTGCTCAAAAAAATAAAGGGAACACTTAAACAACACAATGTAACTCCAAGTCAATCACACTTCTGTGAAATCAAACTGTCCACTTAGGAAGCAACACTGATTGACAATAAATTTCACATGCTGTTGTGCAAATGGAATAGACAAAAGGTGGAAATTATAGGCAATTAGCAAGACACCCCCAAAAAAGGAATGGTTCTGTAGGTGGTGACCACACACCACTTCTCAGTTCCTATGCTTCCTGGCTGATGTTTTGGTCACTTTTGAATGCTGGCGGTGCTTTCACTCTAGTGGTAGCATGAGACGGAGTCTACAACCCACACAAGTGGCTCAGGTAGTGCAGTTCATCCAGGATGGCACATCAATGCAAGCTGTGGCAAAAATGTTTGTTGTGTCTGTCAGCGTAGTGTCCAGAGCATGGAGGCGCTACCAGGAGACAGGCCAGTACATCAGGAGACGTGGAGGAGGCCGTAGGAGGGCAACAACCCAGCAGCAGGACCGCTACTGGCTCGGATGGTTGTTGTCCTTGATTATCTTTTTGGCCTTCTTGTGACATTGAGTGCTGTAGGTGTCCTGGAGGGCAGATAGTTTGCCCCTGGTGAGGTGTTGGGAAGACCACACCCCTTGTGGAGAGCCCTGCGGTTGCGGGCAGTTTAGTTGCCGTACCAGCATCCTCAACGCGGGCAAAGAAGGTGTTTAACTTGTCCGGATGCAAGACTTCGGTGTCCACAGCGTGGCTGGTTTTCCTTTTGCAGTCTGTTATTGTATGTAGACCCTGCCACTCACGTCTTGTCTGAGTCGTTGAAATGCGACTCCACTTTGCATAATTGATTGCCTTGAGGCAGGGAATAACTACCCTGTGTGTATTCTGCCATATTCCCATTCACCTTGCCATGGTTAAATGCGGTGATTCGAGCTTTCAGTTTTGCACAAATGCTGCCATCTAGCCACGGTTTCTGGTCAGGGTAGGTTTTAATAGTCACAGTGGGTACAACATCTCCTATACACTTCCTGATAAACTCAGTCACGTATCAGTATATTCATCAATGTTATTATCGGAGGCTACCCGGAACATATCCCAGTCCGCGTGATGAAAACAATCCTGAAGCGTGGATTCCGATTGGTCAGTTGAAAGTTTTTAGCGCGGGTACTTCCTGTTTGAGTTTCTGCCTACAGGAAAGGAGGAGCAAAATGGAGTCATGGTCAGATTTGCCAAAAGGTGGGAGGGGGAGGGCCTTGTAGGCATCCCGGAAGTTGGAGTAGCAGTGGTCGAGTGTTTAAGTAGCGCAAGTACTAGAACTTGATATAACTTAGGCAGCCTTTTTCGCATATTTTCTTTGCTAACATCCCCAGCTACAATAAATACGGCCTCGGGGTATGTGGTTTCCAGTTTGCATAAAGTCCAGTGTAGATATTTGAGGGCCGTCATGGTATAGGCTTGAGGGGGGATATACACGGCTGTGACTATAACCAAAGAGAATTCTCTCGGGAGATAATACGGTCAGCATTTGATTGAGAGGTATTCTAGGTCGGGTGAACAAAAGGACTTGAGTTCCTGTATGTTATCACAATTACACCATGAGTCGTCATCTAACTGCACACTGCCCCCTCTCCAATCCGAGCAGCTATTCTTTGCGCACCTAAACTCAGCAAAAAAAGAAACGCCCCTTTTCAGGACCCTGTCTTTCAAAGATAATTCGTAAAAATCCAAATAACTTCACAGATCTTAATTGTAAAGGGTTTCTCATGCTTGTTCAATGAACCATAAACAATTAATGAACATGCACCTGTGGAACAGTCGTTAATAAGACACGAACAGCTTAAAGACGGAAGACAATTAATGTCACAGTTATGAAAACTTAGGACACTAAATAGACCATTCCACTGACTCTGAAAACACCAAAAGAAAGATGCCCAGGGTCCCTGCTCATCTGCGTGAATGTGCCTTAGCCATGCTGCAAGGAGGCATGAGGACTGCAGATGTGGCCAGGGCAATAAATTTCAATGTCCGTACTGTGAGACACCTAAGACAGCGCTACAGGGAGACAGGGCGGAGAGTTGATTGTCCACGCAGTGCCAGACCAAGTGTAACAACACCTGCACAGGATCGGTACATCCGAACATCACACCTGCAGGACAGGTACAGGATGGCAACAACTACTGCCCGAGTTACACCAGGAACGCACAATCCCTCCAACAGTGCTCAGACTGTCCGCAATAGGCCAGTTGTAAGACAGGTCCTCAAAAGACATCACCAGCAACATAGTCGCCTATGGGCACAAAACCAACATCGCTGGACCAAACAGGACTGGCAAAAAGTGCTCTTCACTGACTAGTCGCGGTTTTGTCTCACCATTGGTGATGGTCGGATTCGCATTTATCGTCGAAGGAATGAGCGTTACACTGAGGCCTGTAGTCTGGAGTGGGATCGATTTGGAGGTGGAGGGTCCGTCTTGATCTGGGGCGGTGTGTCACAGCATCATCGGACTGAGCTTGTTGTCATTGCAGGCAACTCAATACTGTGTGTTACAGGGAAGACATCCTCCTCCCTCATGTGGTACCCTTCCTGCAGGCTCACCCTGACATGACCCTCCAGCATGACAATGCCACCAGCCATACTGCTCGTTCTGTGCGTGATTTCCTGCAAGACAGGAATGTCAGTGTTCTGCCATGGCCAGCGAAGAGCCTGGATCTCAATCCCATTGAGCACGTCTGGGACCTGTCGGATCGGAGGGTGAGGGCTATGGCCATTCCACCCAGAAATGTCCGGGAACTTGCAGATTCCTTGGTGGAAGAGTGGGGTAACATCTCACAGCAAGAACTGGCAAACCTGGTGCAGTCCATGAGGAGGAGATGCACTGCAGTACTTAAAACCTCTACCACTTCTCTCTCCCGGATCCGGGATCCTCCTCATCAAAAAAGCTGACTAGCATAGCATAGCCTAGCCTAATCATATAATATAATTTTAATGAAATCACAAGTCCAATACAGCAAATGAAAGATAAACATCTTGTGAATCCAGCCATCATTTCCGATTTTTAAAATGTTTTACAGCGAAAACACAATAGCCAAAGACTCAACCGCATATTTTCACCATGTTTCTACCGCATAGGTAGCTATCACAAAACCGACCAAATAGAGATATAATTAGTCACTAAACAAGAAACAACTTCATCAGATGACAGTCTTATAACATCAGGTTATACAATACACGTATGTTTTGTTCGAAAATGTGCATATTTAGAGCTGCAAACCGTGGTTATACATTGTGAATATGTAGCATCGATTCACCAGAATGTCTGGAGCTATTTCGGACACTCACCTAATCTGACCAAAGAACTCATCATAAACTTTACATAAAAATACTTGTTGTATGGCAAATGAAAGATACACTGGTTCTTATTAATGCAACCACCGTGTTAGAATTTTAAAAATAACTTTACCATAACAAACCATAACAAAATTGCGAGACAGCGCCCGCCAAAACGGCGGAGAATAGAAATAACATTTTCCACAGAAATACAAAATAACATCATAAATTGTTCTTACTTTTGCTGAGCTTCCATCAGAATCTTGTACAAGGAGTCCTAGGTCCAGAATAAATTGTTGTTTGGTTTTAGAATGTCCTTTTCTCCTGTCGAATTCGCGCCACAATGCTAGCCAATGTTGGTGACGTTCCCAATTTCTCTCAACGCAAAGAACGGAAACTCCAAAAGTCCCAATAAACGTTGAATAATCTGATAAAACTCAGTTGAAAAAACATACTTTACGATGTTATTATCACATGTATCAAATAAAATCAGAGCCGGAGATATTAGCCGTGTATACCTAACGCTTATCAGAAGACAATATAGAGGTGCTTCGCGCGCCTAGGTAGAGAAAGGAAATTCCTGACCTGCCACTCCAAAAGCTCTTGTTCGAACTCAGATCAAGCTAGACACCACATTCCACCGCCTGTTGACATTTAGTGGAAGGCGTATGAAGTGCATGCATATCGATAAATATAAGGCAATTGAATAGGCAGGCCCTGAAACAGAGCCTCGTTTTCAGATTTTTCACTTCCTGTATGGAAGTTTGCTTCAAAATGAGTTCTGTTTTACTCACAGATATAATTCAAACAGTTTTAGAAACTTGAGTGTTTTCTATCCAATAGTAATATGCATATTGTATGATCTAGAATAGAGTACAAGGCCGTTTAAATTGTGCACGATTTTTTCCAAAGTGAAAATAGCACCCCCCTATTGACAAGAAGTTTTAATGCAGCTGGTGGCCACACCAGATACCTACTGACTGTTACTTTTGATTTTGACCCATCCTTTTTTCAGGGACACATTATTACATTTCTGTTAGTCACAAGTCTGTGGAGCTTGTTCAGTTTATGTCTCAGTTGTTGAATCTTGTTATGTTCATACAAATATTTACACATGTTAAGTTTGCTGAAAATAAACTCAGTTGACAGTGAGGACGTTTCTTTTTTTGCTGAGATCCAAACGCTTAGATCCAAACGCTTCAATATAACCTAAATATTAATGTTACGCACGCCTCTGAAGAGGGAACGCAACACCCTGCTACAACTCAACTCTCCGTGAAGCGAAAGAGGTATGGACTGTAGGTGCGAGTAAGGATGACAAAAAGGCAGAATTGACCGTTTACTAGGATTTTATTCCTTACATGGTAATATGGGGAAAAGGGGCTGGACGGAACCAAAGCAAAGAAAATATCAAAGCTCCCCCTCTTCTATCTAACCTGCCTACCCACTTAACTTACCTAACTTAGCACCATCGGGTGCCCTAACCACATTACAGGGGGTGGTCCGCCCAGGTCTTACCTAGTGTGCCTAGACAGTAAATATACTACGGGTATATGTATGCCCGCGGGCCTCTTGCCTAAGCACTGCCAAAATGCCTTCTCCTTCCCCCCTGGGAACAAATGAAACAGAATAACAAACAACCCACTTCACAACAAAACTACATCAGGTCACTAAAGAAGCTCTGACAAAGCAACAAACAGTCTCTCTCTCTCTCTCTCTCTCTCTCTCTCTCTCTCTCTCTCTCTCTCTCTCTCTCCTCTCTCTCTCTCTCTCTCTCTCTCTCTCTCTCTCTCTCTCTCTCTCTCTCTCTCTCTCTCTCTCTCTCTCTCTCTCTCTCTCTCTCTCTCTCTCTCTCTCTCTCTCTCTCTCTCTCTCTCTCTCTCTCTCTCTCTCTCTCTCTCTCTGCTTCAGGTGGCAATGGTGATTAGAAACAACTGTATCTTGACAAGGGGGCGGGGTCAGCTCTCCAATTATCAATTGGGGCCGACCAATCAGCTGCTTGGGGAGAAATTCCAGGAAACCATCTCCTGAAACACACACACTCAAATAGAAACTACAACAGAAACTGGGGAACGTAACAATTCATAATTGAACTTTGAAAATGTATTTTTTTTTTTATATGTGGCATAAACCAGTCACAATGTTTAAATCTGATTAGACTACTTCAAAAGTCTCCTGTAGGCCTGCACACATTCATCCAAATATAATTTTAGCATTAATATATTAATGCTATATATTATATATTATATTAAGGGTCTTATTCTGGTGAATGATGCTTGGCTGCCATTAGACAAATAAAAATAGTCTTGCACTTTTGTCCATAATAATCTCATTATGTAGTGGGTTTTACCTGCACTGTATCTGCAAACTTTTGACTAAAGCGGCACGTGCCAATACAAGAGTGGGCATATTCGCCATAGCCTACCTATATAAAAAAAAATGTGTGACAAAACCATCAGCAGGATGAGAGTTGAAAATGCAATGTAAACCCATTTAATTGCCGATTGATTGTATACAGTATATTTTTATTATAATTTTTTTTTTTACTCTTTTTTTCCTCACAAATTTCATGGTATCCAATTGGTAGTAGTTAGGCTTGTCTCATTGCTGCAACTCCCGTACGGACGAAGGTCGAGAGCCATGAGTCTTCTTGACACAATGCACATCCAGCTGCACCAACGTGTTGGAGGAAACACCGTACACCTGGTGACCTGCACTGCGCCCGGCCTGCCACAGAAGTCACTAGTGCGCGATGAGACAAGTATATCCCTGCCGGCCAAACCCTCCCAAACCCGGACGGCGCAGGGCCAATTGTGCGTCGCCCCATGGACCTCCCCGTCGCAGCTGGCTGCGACAGAGCCTGGGCTCGAACCCAGAATCTCTGGTGGCACAGCCTTAGACCACTGCGCCACCCGGGAGGCCCTGTATACAGTATATTTAACATGTATTTTGTCTTTAGTACATGAGAATTGAACCTCAAACGTTATTTTAATGTGATTTACATATTCACGCACAGACTTTAATCTGCAACAAGTCAATTTTAAGGAAACAACTCTGATGGGAAAATGTGCCAGGGTTTCTCTTAGCTGGTAGACCTCATTGCCAGCTTTTGGCCCCCAAAACTATGTAAAGCTGATAACAATATAATGCTTATCTTTGCACAAAATATTCTGATATGAAATTAACAAATTAGCCTACTTCTGTATGTCTATATCTGTATAGCAGACGCACTAATCATCTGACATAAAGAAATGCATGTCAGTGTTGTAGCATGCCGGTAGCATACAGTATCTCTCACCTCTCTGGTGCTAGGCCTAAGCTTCTCTTCTTTTATATAGGCCATTTCTTATAAGAATATCATACAGTGGACACCTAAGCCTATAGGCCTATGAATCCAATACCCTGATGCATTTAGTGCTTGAATCCGGACAACTGAACCGTGAGGTGAACAAATATTGCTTTAGGAAAGTCACTTAAAAACATAAAACAAATAGGCTATAAAGTTTTGCATAAGCTTTTCATCAAAACCCAAGGAAAAATGTTTTTGTAATTTGTTATCGGCTGTTTTTAAGGACACGTAAATGTGGTTCATTTGGCCAAAATCCCTCTTTTATTAAATCGGATCTGAATGGTCTGGTAAATTTCTCAAATGTCCGGTAAATTAAAATCTTCACAGTCTTGTTGTCCAGTGTATTGTTTTATACAGATTTTTGAATATTCACATGAAATTGAATGGAAACCTAGCTATAGACACCTGTATGCTAGTTCACTTTTTGATGATGCCTGCACATTATGGTTCACCAGCATCTAAAGAATAGCCTAAAGCTACAGACCAGCTAAACAAGCTTGAAAGAATTGTACTTAAACTCCCCCATCATTCCCATCTGCTCATTTTTTGGTCTGTATCTCTGTAATGTGTCTGTATCTATGTAGCCTAATTGTATGTAGGACTATTTATGATATAATTTACAAAGATTAGACTTTTTTTTTTACATTTTATCGAGTATGTTATTATATAGAATTATTATATTTGAGTTTAATCACAATACTTGTGGTATTATTTGTTCTGTCTTTTCTGGTGGATTAAACTGAATTGGCAACCAACTTTCTATGACTTGTTTTAATAATAACAATATTTTCGGAATTATTTCATTTTCAAATAACCGAAAGTGAGCGGTTGTAATCTGAATAAAGGGGAAAAGGCCATTCTTGAACATGGGGTGAGATTTGCTAGAGAATCAGTTCGGATTTAAGCATAACTTTTGTATGACGGACGCCTTTAGTGAGAGGTCTAATGCTTTCATATTTAATCATTTCTGCCCTCTGAATTCATATTAGTTGTTGAAACTTACAATAAAGACCCCTAGACTTTATCGACCATTTTGTTACCTTACAGCCTTATTCTAAAATGTATGAAATATATATTTTTTCTAATCAATCTACACACAATTCCCCATGATGACAAAGCAAAAACAGGTTTTTAGACGTTCTTACTAAAAAACGGAAATATCACATTTACATATAGGCTATATTGAAATACAGGCTTAAGTTACGGTATTAAGACGGCTAAACAGGATGCATGCACTCTTAGGCCTACAGTGCAATGGTGGTTATACAAGGCTACTATACTATGCCTACTAATGATAATGACATGACTTATTATTATAATGATGATCAATAAGAAGGAGGGTATAGGAGCTAGAGCTGCGTTTGTTGCCTATTATGTATGACACATAGGTACTTTTAGATTACAAAATTGTAACGAGTACACTGAGAGTCGGGAAGCAAGTTCAGGGAGTGAGTGTTTTAAGAAATAAATCAAACAAAAATGTAACACAAACAACGCACCGACATGAAACAGAGTCAATAACACCTGAGGAAAGAGCCAAGGGGAGTGACAGGTATAGGGAAGATAATCAAGGAGGTGATGGAGTCCATGAGTGTCATGAGGCACAGGTGCGCGAGATGATGGTGACAGGTGTGCGGGATAATTAGCAGCCTGATGACCTAGAGGCCGTAGAGGGAGTATACGTGACAAATATTAATATATTTCTGACCGTTTGGAGCAGTGTAAACAACACTAAATAAATGATAAGTAATAACAGAGATCCTGTTCTAACGCAAAAAAAGTATTTATTACAGCATAGCAAATGCTTAGAGCTCACGGAATCAGTAGGCTAGTAAACAAACACTCAAACAGGCACCAGAAGCAGGATCTGTCTTATTGCTGTGGATATATAGATGATTTATAAAGCCAGGCACATTTAACAGTTAGGCAATTGATTACGGACCTAATTAAATGTGTTTCCGCTCACCTCACTTTTCTTAGACAATAAGGGAAGGTCTGTTTCCTTTTCTCACTCTGCTTCTGCCACCAGTATGCTATTATGCACAAAGCAACATGGTCTAGGTGTCACGCCCTGACCATAGAGAGCCCTCAGGGTTCTGGTTGGAGGATTCTGGATTTCCTGTTTATTCCATCCTGATTTGGGCACACCTCCAACCGGGATTTCGGGAAAACCAGGGAATTTATTGAACGTTTCAGTAATCTTGCAACCATAGGTGCACTATTGTTCTTACTAGGGAGGTGACAGTGGGACAATTTTGCCTAACATTTCAACTGCCATTTTTTAAAATCAGTTTTCCGTGGGCTCCTGAGTGGCGCAGCGGTCTAAGGCACTGCATCTCAGTGCGCGAGGCGTCACTGCAGTACCTGGTTCTCATCCGACCGTGTTTGGGAGTCCCATAGGATGGTGCACAATTGGCACAGCATCGTCTGGGTTTGGCTGGGGTAGGCCATCATTGTAAATAAGAATTTGTTCTTAACTGACTTGCCTAATTAAAATTATGTTAAAACTATAAGAAAAAAATCATAAAACTCTAAGTCAATTTACAATGCAGAATAATGGTCCTATTACATATGATTGCTAGGGCGTGGCAATGAAGTTACACTACATGACCAAAAGTATGTGGACACCTGCACGTTGAACATCTCATTCCAAAATCATGGGCACTAATTTGGAGTTGGTCATCCCTGTGGTGCTATAACAGCCTCCACTCTTCTGGGAAGGCGTTCCACTAGATGTTGGAACATTGCTGCAGAGACTTGCTTCCATTCAGCCACAAGAGCATTAGTGAGGTCAGGCACTGATGTTGGGCGATTAGGCCTGGCTCGCAGTCGGTGTTTCAATTCATCCCAAAGGTGTACAATGGAGTTGAAGTCAAGGCTCTGTGCAGGCCAGTCAAGTTCTTCCACACCAATCTTGACAAACCATTTCTGTATGGACCTCGCTTTGTGCACGGGGGCATTGTCATGCTGAAACAGGAAAGGCCTTTCCTCAAACTGTTTCCACAAAGTTGGAGGAATATAATTGTCTTGAATGTCATTGTAGG
This sequence comes from Salvelinus fontinalis, assembly GCF_029448725.1. NCBI lineage: Eukaryota > Metazoa > Chordata > Actinopteri > Salmoniformes > Salmonidae > Salvelinus > Salvelinus fontinalis. Next base: position 5,503,099 of record NC_074680.1, on the reverse strand, counting down.
CTGTAGTGTTAACTTCTTATGGCTGAAGGGGCAGTATTGAGTAGCTTGGATGAAAGGGCCCATTTCAAACTTCCTGCTCCTCAGTCATAGTTCCTAATATTTGCATATTATTAGTAGTATTGGATAGAAAACACTCTAAAGTTTCTAAAACTGTTTGAATTATGTCTGTGAGATATATCTCATATTGGCAGGCAAAATCCTGAGTTGAAATCAAAACAGGAAGTCAGAAATCTGAGCTTGTCTGTATTCACCAGAGTCCCTTAAGAAATCCAATTGAGTTATGAATGATGTTGCACTGCCTAGGGGTTCCACTAGATGTCAGCAATCAATAGAAATTCCAATGAGACTTCTATGATGTTGTGGGAGAGAATGAGAGCAGAATCAGTCAGGTGTCCTTCAAGCAGCCATGCCCTGATCATGCCTTTTCTTCATGCAAGGCACTGACGTTCCATTGCTCACGCAGACAAGAAGGAATACTCCGGTTGGAACTTTATTGAAGCTATATGTTAAAAACATCCTAATGATTGATTCAGGACTTAGTTTGAAATGTTTCTTCAACCGGTAATATCACATTTTGAAGTTTTTGTCCGATATAACGCTGACCAGAATTAGCGTTTGGATATGTAAACCAGACGCGCTAACAAAAGAAGGTATTTGGACATAAATAACGGATTTTTTCGAACAAAACAAACATTTATTGTGGACCTGGGATTCCTGGTGTGCCTTCTGATCTACATCATCAAAGGTAATGGAATATTTATCATGTATTTTATTGTTTATAGTGACGCCATCTTTGCAGCTGTGGTATGCTACTATTGAGCGCCGTCTCAGATTATAGCGTGCAATTATTTTTCCGTAAAGTTTTTTTGAAATCTGACATAGCGGTTGCATTAAGGAGAGGTATATCTATAATTGAATGTGTATAACTTGTATTATCATCTATATTTATGATGAGTATTCATGTTGAAACGATGGGCTATGCAAAGTCACTTGATGTTTTTGCATTTAGTGAATCTTGTAGCCTCAATGTAAACTCAGATTTTTTTTATATAAATATGAATTTAATCAAACAAAACATGCATGTATTGTGTAACATGAAGTCCTATGAGTGTCATCTGATGAAAATAATCGAAGGTTAGTGATTCATTTTATCTCTATTCTGGTTTTTGTGAAGCTATCTTTAGCTGGGAAAATGGCTGTGATTCTTTTTGGTTTTGTGGTGACCTAACATAATCGTGTGAAGTGCTTTCGCTGAAAAGCCTATTTGAAATCGGACACTTTGGTGGGATTAACAACAAGATTACCTTTAAAATGATATAAGACACATGAATGTCTGAGGAATTTTAATTATGAGATTTCTGGTTTTTGAATTTGGAGCCCTGCACTAGGACTGGCTGTTGTCATATCAGTCCCGATATCGGGACTGCAGCCATAAGAAGTTTTAAGATTTCCCTTCACTGGAACTAAGGGACTTAGCACGAAGCATGAAAAACAGCCTCAGACCATTATCCCTCCTGCACCAAACTTAACAGTTGGCACTATGCATTCGGGCAGGTATCATTCTCCTGGCATCCACCAAACCCATATTCGTCTGTCGGACTGCCAGATGGTGAAGCGTGTTTCATCACTCCAGAGTACGTGCTTCCACTGCTCCGGAGTCCAATGGTGGCGAACTTTACACCACTCCAGCCAATTCTTTGCATTGCGCATGGTGATCTTAGGCTTGTGTGTGGCTGCTCGGCCATGGAAACCCATTTCATGAAGCTTCCGACGAACAGTTATTGTGCTGACGTTGCTTCCAGAGGCAGGGGACTTCCAAAGGAGGGACCAACTCCATATTAGTGCCCATGATTTTGGAATAAGATGTTCGATGAGCAGGTTTCCACATACTTTTGGTCATGTAGTGTATCTACCAAAACCCTTTACAGACATAGAATGCAGCTATAGTAACATGTCAACAGCTACAATTAATAACGTTTCAGACAATTTAAAAAGTGTCGCATCAGGTCTGTACCTTTTCAGACAGTAGAATTCTGCTCTGATGTAAAATATTCTGTATTTTTTCCATGACGACAATAAACATCGCTGATTGATGTGCTGATTGATGTGCTGTAATGAAACAGGCAGGAATGAGTGAGCTCATCTGTTGTGGTCACAAACCCGCAACCTTATGGCCCGCAGCAATCATTGTGAAAGCATACTGAAGTGGCAAAGTCTACAGCGTGGGATTGACTGTGCCACAAAAGCCTACTGAAGTGGCAAAGTCTACAGCGTGGGATTGACTGTGCCACAAAAGCCTACTGAAGTGACAAAGTCTACAGCATGGGATCGACTGTGCCACAAAAGCTTACTGAAGTGGCAAAGTCGATATCAACATTTATAAACACAGGGTCACTACAGTTATTGTTATTTGTGCTCAAAAACAATATTTTGAGTTAATTCTATGAGGTAGAGACTGTTCAAAATACATTTTAGAGTACAAGGGGAGGGTCATGTGGAGGGGGGATGCATTTTTTTTATGACACCTTGAGTTGGACCGCCCCCCCCCCCCCCCCCCCCCAGTAAATTTAGATCTGTCCCTAAGTCAGTTGGATCATCCTTCACACATGGTTGAACCTTCTCTGTCACCAACACTCTTCATTTTAGCCACTCTTAAGCGGACAGTGGGAGTAGAATGTTGCATAGAAAATGCCTTTTTTTGCATATAGCCAAAATAATCAAGGCCACCTGCACATCAGGAAATGCAAACTTGTAGTGTATTCAACGTTTAAAAATGCTTCTAAGGTTTCTAATTTCCACTTTAAAATGTCCGACTTGATTTGCCCTAATGAAAAATGTACCAACCCCCGCAAAAAATGTCCATAAATTATAATTCACACTTCCTGTTGCTCTATTCCTGCTGAAGCAACAATAATAGTTTAATTGTTAAATATATAATAAAATACACTATAAATATAAAATATCATATGTAGTATATATACAGTGGGGAGAACAAGTATTTGATACACTACTGCCGATTTTGCAGGTTTTTCTACTTACAAAGCATGTAGAGGTCTGTAATTTTTATCATAAGTACACTTCAACTGTGTGAGACGGAATCTAAAACAGAAATACAGAAAATCACATTGTATGATTTTTAAGTAATTAATTTGCATTTTATTGCATGACATAAGTATTTGATACATCAGAAAAGCAGAACTTAATATTTGGCACAGAAACCTCTGTTTGCAATTACAGAGATCATACGTTTCCAGTAGTTCTTGACCAGGTTTGCACACACTGCAGCAAGGATTTTGGCCCACTCCTCCATACAAACCTTCTCCAGATCCTTCAGGTTTCGGGGCTGTCGCTGGGCAATACGGACTTTCAGCTCCCTCCAAAGATTTTCTATTGGGTTCAGGTCTGGAGACTGGCTAGGCCACTCCAGGACCTTGAGATGCTTCTTACAGAGCCACTCCTTAGTGGCCCTGGCTGTGTGTTTCGGCTCGTTGTCATGCTGGAAGACACAGCCACGACCTATCTTCAATGCTCTTACTGAGGGAAGGAGGTTGTTGGCCAATATCTCGGGATACATGGCCCCATCCATCCTTCCCTCAATACGGTGCAGTCGTCCTGTCCCCTTTGCAGAAAAGCATCCCCAAATAATGATGTTTCCACCTCCATGCTTCACGGTTGGGATGGTGTTCTTGGGGTTGTACTCCTTCTTCTTCCTCCAAACACGGTGAGTGGAGTTTAGACCAAAAAGCTGTATTTTTGTCTCATCAGACCACATGACCTTCTCCCATTCCTCCTCTGGATCCTCCAGATGGTCATTGGCAAATTTCAGATGGGCCTGGACATGCGCTGGCTTGAGCAGGGGGACCTTGCGTGCGCTGCAGGATTTTAATCCATGACGGCGTAGTGTGTTACTAATCGTTCTCTTTGAGACTGTGGTCCCAGCTCTCTTCAGGTCATTGACCAGGTCCTGCCGTGTAGTTCTGGGCTGATCCCTCACCTTCCTCATGATCATTGATGCCCCACGAGGTGAGATCTTGCATGGAGCCCCAGACTGAGTGTCATTGACCGTCATCTTGAACTTCTTCCATTTTCTAATAATTGCGCCAACAGTTGTTGCCTTCTCACCAAGCTGCTTGCCTATTGTCCTGTAGCCCATCCCAGCCTTGTGCAGGTCTACAATTTTATCCCTGATGTCCTTACACAGCTCTCTGGTCTTGGCCATTGTGGAGAGGTTGGAGTCTGTTTGATTGAGTGTGTGGACAGGTGTCTTTTATACAGGTAACGAGTTGAAACATGTGCAGTTAATACAGGTGTCACGTTCTGACCTTTATTTCCTTTGTTTTGTCTTTATTTAGTATGGTCAGGGTGTGAGTTGGGGTGGGCAGTCTATGTTTGTATTTCTATGTTTTCCTATTTCTGTGTTTGGCCTGATATGGTTCTCAATCAGAGGCAGGTGTTTTGTGTTGTCTCTGATTGGGAACCATATTTAGGTAGCCTGTTTTGTGTTGGGTTTTGGTGGGGGGTTGTTTTCAGTCTTTGTGTGTCTGCACCAGATAGAACTGTTTCGGTTTTCACGTTTGTTGTTTTGTATTTTGGAAGTGTTCAGTTTATTGTCTTTTATTAAACATGATGAACACTAATCACGCTGCGCTTTGGTCCTCTCCTTCTTCCACAGAAGAAAACCATTACAACAGGTAATGAGTGGAGAACAGGAGGGCTTCTTAAAGAAAAACGAACAGGTCTGTGAGAGCCGGAATTCTTACTGGTTGGTAGGTGATCAAATATATATATTTCATTCAATAAAATGCAAATTAATTACTTAAAAATCATACAATGTGATTTTCTTCCATCTCTCACAGTTGAAGTGTACCTATGATAAAAATTACAGACCTCTACATGCTTTGTAAGTAGGAAAACCTGAAAAATCGGCAGTGTATCAAATACTTGTTCTCCCCACTGTATACTGTGTATTCCCTCCACTGTAACACAGAGTCTGTCTGGGCTGACTGTGTCTGTAATTAACTCCTCCTGAGAGGATCTGCTGTCCATCACACAGACAGAGAAAGACAGAGAGAGAGGGGAGAGAGAAAGATAGGACAGAAGAGAGAGTGAGGAAGCAAGAGAAGGGAGAGAAAAAGAAAGAGAAAAGAGAGGGAGGAGAAAAGTGGAGAGACAGAGAGAGACAGCAGAGAGAAAAAGAGAGCAGAAGGGAGGGGGAGAGAAGAGGGAAAGTTAGAGAGACAGGCAGAGTAGAGAAAGGAAGGGCCAGCAAAGAGGAAGAGAAGAGAGAGCACACTACCTCTGGAAACCTCCCTGGCTAACCAGTGGGAGAGAAATTGGGGCCTCAGGCCATGTAGCTACTTCTATTCATACACACACAACACAGAACCACACACCCCTACACTCACACACAACCCTACACCCACACACACCAACCCCTCATCACTGTGTCCGGATACACTTGACAGCACAGGGGCTGAAACACTGATAGAGATCACCTGAACATCAAGCCCACTAGAGCGAGAGCCGAGTCCATATTCTCCCAACATAAAACAGACATTTTTATAACAAAGCGATCTCATAATCGCCTTGGCGCGCAGTGTTCTGATAATACATCGCTAAATGCTTTGTTATAAAATCTTAATGAGAGTATGAGAGCCTGGAACAGTTGGTGGAAGACTACTTTGAAGAGCTACAATCACAGACAGAGTGTGTGTCCAACTACCTGACGCAGCCTGTGTAGATTCGGGGCTTATTACACTGTTATACACTATGATACAGTAACATTCGATTGACCATTTGTTAGAGCGAACAATGGAAATGTGTCTTCTGCTCAAACCCCCCAGATAGCACATATCGCACACAGTTGTGAGAAGCAAAGGGTAAAGCAGCAGTGCAGTGCTCCTGGATGGAGAGCTTGTTGTGTGGTGAAGTGCCTTGCTCAAGGGAACAACTAGGGGATTGTTGTTAGGATCGGAACCCAGCAGTTCTCTAGTTGCCGGATAAATTCCCTGTTGTTTTTTTTTTACCAGTGCCCAGCCCTGGATTCGAATCCGGAAGTGTGAAGTGTACCCAACTACCAAAACTTGCTATTTAACACCACATTTGGTTATAAATAGGTCATTAAATGGTAACAAATGCTTAGCGTGTGACAATGTTCAGAGCAGACTTCTCTGAGGGCTCATGCAAATTTGGAGAGCAGCAAAGAGGGAGCCAGTGGCATTGCTATGGATAGGTCACAAATAATGAGGGAGACATGTGGTGTACAGTGGGCAGGGGCCAGAAATACACACACACACACACACACACACACACACACACACACACACACACACACACACACACACACACACACACACACACACACACACACACACACACAAGACTCTCTCTCTCACACACACACACACACACACACACACACACACACACACACACACACACACACACACACACACACACACACACACACACACACACACACACACACACACACACACACACACACACACACACACACACTTCCTCTCACACACACACACACACTTCCTCTCACACACACACACACACTTCCTCTCACACACACACACACACAAGCATACACATATAGCAAACCGCTCGGTGTTGTCATTTGAGCTCTTCTGTAGTTTCACTCTATGGCACAAAGCTCAGCAGTTGTTTTCTTGAAGTTGTTTCGGGGTGTTTTTCTCTACTTCTCTTTGATGTTGCGGTTCTGCACATTGGGCACACGCCACATCCCGAAAAAGAAGCAGACCAACGAAGTTCTAAATTCTTATGACACTCTTGATTCCACTACAATCGGGTTATAGGATGGGAATTTCCCCCAAGAGACATGAGAGCATGACAGGAGCCTCCTAAGCAGTGTTTGTGTGTGTGAAAGAGAGAGAGAGAGATGAATAGAGGAGAGAAAGTGAAAGAAAAATAAAAAAAAGTGTGAGACAAAAAGTCACTGTCAGGGGCTCCAATGCCACCCAGCCTGTCACATCTCTCTCTACAATATGAATTACATCAGCCCAGGTGGTGAGTAATTAAGCAGGCCTATTTAATGAGATTTAATTATTTAGGAGTTGGGCGCGGGCTTGTGTATATAACATGATCAATAAACACAGAGTTTAGCTATAATAAAAGGGTAAAGGGGAGAGCGAGGATATAGTGACGGTTGGTGTGTGAGCATGTCGTTTGTGGATGGGGAGTGTTTGGGGTTGTTGAGGTGTTACGGCTCTCGTTGGTGGTAGGAAGAGTGGACCAAAGCGCAGCGTGGAAAGTGTTGATGATTCTTTTATTTCAAAAAACACTCAAACAAAATAACAAACGTGAAAACGAAAGCACACAGTTCTGTCAGGCAGAAACACTAAACAAAAAACAAGATCCCACAACTGAAGGTGGGAAAAAGGGCTGCCTAAGTATGATCCCCAATCAGAGACACGATAGACAGCTGCCTCTGATTGGGAACCCTACCCGGCCAACAAAGAAATATACAAACTAGAATGCCCGTCCCAAATCACACCCTGACCTAACCAAATAGAGAAATAAAAATGCTCTCTAAGGTCAGGGCGTGACATGAAGGGGATCTGTCTGTGTGTGTGCCTCCCTGCATGCCTGTGTGTTTGTGAGTGTGCCTTGACTGCCTGGGTGCTAGTTTTTGTGTGGATACGGGTTGTTTTTGAAACATATGGGAGACATGCCTGTAATTGCATTCGTGTGTGTATCTAAAGAACGATCATTTGTGTATGCTTGTGTGCATGCATGTGACCTCATGACATTTAGATGTGTGCATATAGAACACGTTTCCCTTCGGGGAATGATCAATCACTTAGAGCCCAGACGTACTCAAAGAGTAACTGGTATTGACATATCTTTGAGGTCTTGCTATGTAACGTATAGTTGGGATTAATACATTCCAATATACACTGTATAAAGCATTAAGAATGCCTTCCTAATATTGAGTTGCACCCCCCTCCCCCTTGCCCTCAGAACAGCCTCAATTCGTCAGGTCATGGACTCTACAAGGTGTCGAAAGCGTTCCACAGGGATGCTGGCCCATGTTGACTCCAATGCTTCCCACAGTTGTGTCAAGTTGACTGGATGTCCTTTGGGTGGTGGACCATTCCAGCAAACTGGATGCAGTTTATCACAGTGCCATCCGTTTTGTTACTAAAGCACCTTATACGACCCACCACTGCGACCTGTATGCCCTAGTCGGCTGGCCCTCGCTACATGTTCATCGTCAGACCCACTGGCTCCAGGTCATCTACAAGGCTATGCTAGGCAAAGTGCCGCATTATCTCAGTTCACTGGTCACGATGGCTACACCCACCCGTAGCACGCGCTCCAGCAGGTGTATCTCACTGATCATCCCTAAAGCCAAAACCTCATTTGGACGCCTTTCCTTCCAGTTCTCTGCTGCCTGCGACTGGAACGAATTGCAAAAATCTCTGAAGTTGGAGACTTTTATCTCCCTCAACAACTTTAAAAATCTGCTATCCGAGCAGCTAACCGATCGCTGCAGCTGTACATAGTCCATCTGTAAACTACATTTACATTTACATTTAAGTCATTTAGCAGACGCTCTTATCCAGAGCGACTTACAAATTGGTGCATTCACCTTATGATATCCAGTGGAACAACCACTTTACAATAGTGCATCTAACTCTTTTAAGGGGGGGGGGGGGGGGGTTAGAAGGATTACTTTATCCTATCCTAGGTATTCCTTAAAGAGGTGGGGTTTCAGGTGTCTCCGGAAGGTGGTGATTGACTCCGCTGACCTGGCGTCGTAAGGGAGTTTGTTCCACCATTGGGGTGCCAGAGCAGCGAACAGTTTTGACTGGGCTGAGCGGGAACTGTACTTCCTCAGAGGTAGGGAGGCGAGCAGGCCAGAGGTGGATGAACGCAGTGCCCTTGTTTGGGTGTAGGGCCTGATCAGAGCCTGAAGGTACGGAGGTGCCGTTCCCCTCACAGCTCCGTAGGCAAGCACCATGGTCTTGTAGCGGATGCGAGCTTCAACTGGAAGCCAGTGGAGAGAGCGGAGGAGCGGGGTGACGTGAGAGAACTTGGGAAAGTTGAACACCAGACGGGCTGCGGCGTTCTGGATGAGTTGTAGGGGTTTAATGGCACAGGCAGGGAGCCCAGCCAACAGCGAGTTGCAGTAATCCAGACGGGAGATGACAAGTGCCTGGATTAGGACCTGCGCCGCTTCCTGCGTGAGGCAGGGTCGTACTCTGCGAATGTTGTAGAGCATGAACCTACAGGAACTACCCACCCAATTTACCTACCTCACCCCCATACTGCTTTTATTTATTTACTTTTCTGCTCTTTTGCACACCAGTATCTCTTCTTGCACATGATCATCTGATGATTTATCACTCCAGTGTTAATCTGCTAAATTGTAATTATTCGATTTATTGCCTACCTCATGCCTTTTGCACACATTGTATATAGATTCTCTTTTTTCTACCATGTTATTGACTTGTCTATTGTTTACTCCATGTGTAACTCTGTGTTGTTGTCTGTTCACACTGCTATGCTTTATCTTGGCCAGGTCGCAGTTGCAAATGAGAACTTGTTCTCAACTAGCCTACCTGGTTAAATAAAGGTGAAATAAAAAAATAAAAAGCGATAATAGCACTTTCCTATTTCCCCCCTGGGACTCGTCTGTCTGTGTGTGTGTGTGTGTGTGTCTGGGACACAGCATGCTGGTGGAGCTCGGCGACGTGAACCTCTTCAAGATTAATCAACCCTGCCATTGTGTACGCTTCCTGGGAAATTGATGTAAGCAAAAAGTTAAGAGACTTAATTCATAAATAAATCACACAATAAACAATGGTGTTTGTGTTGTCTGTGGCAGGGTCGATGCAATACGTTAGCAAGGGAAAGCAGATTTACACTCACTGCACATTACGAAGAAGTAAGACCGCGGGAGACAATAAACATGCATTACGGATGAGGCAGTAATACAACAGGACTGAAAAAAAGGAGAGTGTAAAAGATATGAGATAAAAGCCAAAAACAAATCTTGGGAAGGTGAGTCAATGCCACAGGCAACGGCAGGGTGTGTAAATGTAATGTTTCTGTGACCTTTGACCTGTGTGATGTCATAGCGATGACTTTTACCCTTTTCACACCACTGAACCAAGCTGAGCTGTACTGCACAGGCGTGGTTAGGCATCCAACCTAGTTGCTGGACCGTGCTGAATTCCCCCCCCCCAAAAAAAAATGACAAGGAAAGAAAGACCAAAAAATAAGAAAAAAAATGCATTAAAAATATTTCTAATAATAAAGACACATTTTTATATTAAAGATATATATATATATATCTTTAAATCAAATCAAATTGTATTGGTCCCATACACGTGTATAACAGATGTTAATGCGGGTGTAGCGAAATGCTTGTGTTTCTACCTCGTAACAATGTGTCACGCCCTGACCATAGAGAGCCCTAGCCCCACTGTTTGACGAAACTGTCACCGCATTATGCTATTGTATGTAATTTGAGCATTTGGGTTGATTAGCTAACTAGCTAGCAAGCTACGGTGGAGTGGTCGATTTTATGCAACAAAATTAACGTTTGCAGCCTATCTGAGCTTAGGCCTGTTAGTTCATCTGCCTTGAATTTTTTTGTGATTATGACTGAGATAACTAAACAAAATAAATATGTTGAGGGTCATTGTTGTCAAGGTAAAACGAGTTAGCTAGCCAACTAGACATCTTGTTCTTGTTCTATAGCTGGGCTGCTCGGATCAGTCATGAACCCAGGGTTGTATTGCATTAGTGAAAACCAAGACTGTTCTCAGGGCTGGTTTCCCGGTTTTCACTAGCAGAAGATACTTTTCGTGGCACAGGTTAGGAGAATGTAACCAGCAGGTTAGGAGATTTAACATGGCAGGTTAGGAGAATTAGGTTAAGGCTAGGAAATAGGTTAGGGTTAGCTAAAATGCTACAATTTCCCCCACGCGACTCGAACATATCTAGCCCCCAGTCTTGGTTTTAACAAAAATTTGCCTGCTAGGCCCCATGTTATTTATTAGCTTTCCCTCGTTGTTTTCTGTAAAAGATAGCAGAGAAAATAGTGTTTTTCATTAAATCAACAACACCTTTCTCAGATATTCAAACGGAAGGAAATGGTCATAATGAATCGTTCTCTGTGATTCGAGAGTCACTGTTGACAACTTTGTGGAATTTCTTGGAGGTCATTTTAAAAAGTGCATATTGGATAATGCTAATAAATAAAATAAAAATAAAAAATAAATGAATAAATAAAAAGCAAGAATGCTAGCAAACCGATCGCAGCAAAACCTGGTCACCATTTAGGGAATGGAGTTCTCAGCTGAGGTATCAAATGTTGTTCAGGAATATGGAGTACTGACGGAGAAAAGAAGAGATGCATTGGCTAATCAAAACCTAATATAGACTATAATATTCATAACACTATTATTTAAACATTAAAACAAAGTGGTTACTATCCCGACGTTGATATATGGATATGCATAGGCATCATGTGCAGAACCTGTGGTCTATTACTAATGCTCTCATCTAGTCACATGTACTACTCCCCACTGGAGACAGAGGTTCAATCCATGAATCCTCCCTTCCTTCTTTCCCCTCTGTTTCCAACTCTCTAAATAAAGAGGCACCATCAATACCACTGGCCCATTAATCCCAGACCCTGTCTTTTAAGTACCTTTGTCTGTTTTCTAGTGTGTGCATGTGTGCGCGGGCATGTGTATGCACGTCCACCTGTGTGTGTGTGTGTGTGTGTGTGTGTGTGTGTGTGTGAGTGTGGTCGTGGAAATTCTAATCAATAATGAGGAGAGACAAGGTCAATCACCAATCAGGATATTCCTTTATTCAAAACACATGAATAACATTGATTAATTATTGCAATAATGAAGCTGGTCGACAAATCACCCCTAGATGATTCGCTGAGAGCCCGGACACAAAGGATACAAACTGCTTTTATAGCAAAGATACACCCCCTTAGTCTACATAACAAACAACAGATGTGTGGAATGGGGCACAAGGTTAGACTTGATATGTGAGAAAGGAGTATCCCCCAGCCAGATAGCATTTGCCATGAAGACTGTTCTTATTGTACAGAGTTTGGCACCAAAGATAAGGCTCTAAAATCAATTGTCAACTCCAGATCCCCTATCTCAAGAAAAACCCATGTCCTAGACGAGCTCACTGAGGGGAGTAAGCCTCTAGGTCATACACTGTTTCAGGATAGGTGCAACATCAGAGATGACGTACAATGGTTCCAGACACTACCCCACACATCCTGTTTCAGACCTTATCTCCCCCAAAGCCCAAAGGAGGGAGTGACTGGCGCACAGACATTGTGGAGACAAGTAATTGGTTCTCCATGAATCACGCCATCCCTTAACATGGTTTAAAATAGTTAAAGACACATTCACATAAGACAATGTTCCCTCCTGTCCTCTTCTCTTTCTGATATTCTGCATAGCACCAAGGACATGTGATATACAAGCCTGACTTCTCCCCTCTCTGGGCCCCAGGTGACTGAGCCCCAGGTGACTGAGCCCCAGGTGACTGAGCCCCAACTGAGGGAAGAAGTGCAACTGCCAACACCAGAGTCCGAAGGGATACATTCTAATAACAAGAGTTCAACAGTTTATTCATATAAGCATATTATGCAGATAAGACATCTTAATTATCTATGTTCCAAGATAATTCGGATTCTTCCGCCACAGTGTGTTGAAGTGCAAAGTGTTAACATGGCAGGAGAGCATCTAGAGAACAAACTGGAATTAATCAGAGCTACTTAATCAAACACAAATTAAGGCAAACAATAGTTCATCAATGGAAGACTCAGTATTGAAAAACGACTGCAGAGGAAGGTGTTCATGTACAGAGCGAGAGAGAGGTCGGCGTAGAAAGAGTGAGACAGAGGGTGAAGTAAGTAAAAGTGGCGTATGAGAAAAGAGATGGAAGAGAGAGAGACTGAATGTCCATTCTCAGGACTTTATAAGAATCAGAAACATCTGAACGGCTCTCATCAACACACACATCTCAAAGTGTGGATGCTATGAATAATACATCAATAGCGCAATGCATCGGTCAAACTCAAAGTGGCATTCTGATAAATCCAAACTTTGAATTGAACTTTGACCTTTCCAAAGTTTCTCCACAGTGACACCTTAAGACAGCATCAACTTCCTAATGTTAACACACTGTAAAAACCAATCAGATCAAGTGGCATCTAGTCTAGTGGCATCAGAAGTGTCAAAACCGATTTCTTTGTAAAAAAACGTTACCGTCTAGTCTTTTCATGTTTTGTTGACTCACTTAGGGAATGGTGTTTTTCAATTTTCACAAAACAAAAAATTCGATGTCAACTCATTTTCCTTCTCACCTCAAATCCATCTACAATCCATCCACATTTAGCATTATGTCACGCCCTGGCCTTAGTTACCTTTGTTCTCTTTATTATTTTAGTTAGGTCAGGGTGTGACATGGGGGATGCAGGTGTTTTTGTTATTGTCAAGGGGTTTTTGTATTTTTATGGGTGTTTGCTAGTCTAGGTGTGATGTATGTCTATGGTTGCCTAGATTGGTTCTCAATTAGAGGCAGCTGTCTATCGTTGTCTCTGATTGGGAACCATATTTAGGCAGCCATATTCATTGGGTAGTTTGTGGGTTATTGTCTATGTGTAGTGTTTGTATCAGCACTAGTTTTCATTAGCGTCACGTTCGTCGTTTATTGTTTTGTATTAGTTTGTCAAGTGTTCTTCATTTTCATCTTCGTTAAATAAATCAAGTATGCATTCATTTCGCGCTGCGCCTTGATCCTCCTCTCTTCAACGTTACGACGAGCGTGACACATTAGTTTAAACAATCTCACTCTATCACACAATAAACCACAACAATCCTTCAAAGTTAGACCTTATCTAAAACTGATCTAAAGAAATAGCACGATCACCTCCAGGAAGATACAAATTTAGACAAAACTATCCCCCAAATAACCATCTCTTTGCTTCGGTAAGACACAGACTCATCCTCCTCCCTTTTGCACTTGTCACCTTCCCTGCTTTTGTGAGTTTTAACCTTTGCAGCGCCTTTCACTGGCCAGGTTGACCCATTTCAGGAGCGGAGGGACTCATCGGGAGAGAGAGAGGCGAGTGACAATAACTAACATGGTGCCTGTGTCCCAAATGGCACCCTATTCCCTAGTGCACTTCTTTTGACTAGAGCCATATGGGCCCTGGCAAAAGTAGTGCACAAAAAAAATAATATGGAGCCATTTGGGGCGTACTCAGTCTCAGGTCATGCCGCTGGTGATTTATCACGCATACCAATAGAGACTTTGTGTTATTCTATTGCGATGAAATAGAAAGCATACGGGCCACCCGAGCGTCGCAACGGTCTATGGCACTACATCACAGTGCTGAGACGCCATTAAAGCCTGGGGTTCGATCCGTGACATGGAGCCCCATAGGGCGATGCACAATTGGCTCAGCACCGTCCGGGTTACCGGAGAGTTTTTGCCGGGGGGGGGGCTTTCCTTGGCTCATTACACTCTAGCTACTCCTTGTGGCGGGCCGCGCGCCTGCAAGCTGACCTCGGTTGTCAGTGGAACAGTGTTTACTCCGACACATTGGTGCGGCTGGCATCCGGGTTAAGCGAGCAGTGAGTTAAGAAACAGCCCGTTGGGGAGTTGCAGCGGTGAGACAAGATCGTAACTAGCAATTGGATATCACGAAATTGGGGAGGAAAATGGGGTAAAATTACCACAAAAAAATGTATACTAATTACAATGAAATAGACATAATACATGGAGGGTTGTGTGTGGCGGTGGAGTGTCGGTATGTGTGTGGCTGTGGTCTTTGTTTTGCTGTGTACATGTGTACACTTCCCACAGGTATTGCATTTCTTACTAAAATCCAAAAAACAAGCCTATGATTGCCAGGACAGAAAACATTTCCGGCAATCCCAAAACTCACAGCGCCAACATAGCAGCCGTCAACTACTTTTGAGAAATCTACATTTTTCCTAGAAATCTGCTGCACAATCACTCAACAAGACTGAGAGTCAAATCTATGAATCAAAATGTGTCAAGAGAAACCTTCACTATGCACCATGTTGCCGATTGATTGTATACAGTATATTTAAAGAGCGGCCATCTTTGGATGACTCACCCTCCGATGTTGGACGTAAAGCGTTTTAAATAGCGTTTAAAAGTGGAGACTATATATATTTTCCCTTAAGTTTTAGTAACTTCCAATATGCCAAAAATTCGAACAAAAGGAGGCAATGAATTTCATTCAAAGGTGGCTGGTTGAAGGCTACTCCAGCCAACCAAATCACAGGATGTCACGCCCTGACCATAGTTTGCTTTGTATGTTTATATGTTTTGTTTGGTCAGGGTGTGATCTGAGTGGGCATTCTATGTTGTATGTCTAGTTTGTCTGTTTCTCTGTTTGGCCTGATATGGTTCTCAATCAGAGGATCCTGACTGGTCTTTCGATAAACACAATCAGTGGAGGGTTTTTACAAGAGGACACATTGACTAACACTCACAGGCTAGAGACAACATCAGTGCAAGAACAAAAATAATACCGGTTCAATTAATCCTAGATACAACCATGTAACATAATCTTACCAGCAAACCAAGAACATTCTCAGAACAACCTAATTAAATGTTCTGGGAACATTCACAGAACTAATTTTGCAATGCTGGGTCTGCAATAGCCCGGCTGGCCAGTGCCCAAAAATCCTGTTACTCTATTCCAGCTAGGCGGAGAAACACTAAGTCACACTGACACTAAACCATGCACCAAAGTGGCTTAGTTACTTACATAGAGGGCGCACCTGTAGACACCTCAACATAATATTTCTGCCACCGTCTCTAACGACCAAAAAGAGCTTCTGGATATCAGAACAGCTATGACCTAGTACTGGACAAACATTTTTTCGTTAACGAGACGGACGCTTATTTACTTCAGACACCCGACAAGGACCAAATCCCCATCATTCGCTTGAAGAAGAGACGTAGGTCGGGGTGCCTTGTAAGGTTCCGACGGCGAGTGAGTAATCCGCCTCTACCATCAGTCCTATTTGACAACGTGCAATTTTTGGATAATGAAATGGATGAGCTCCGATTAAGACTATCCTGCCAACGGGACACTGAAAACGGTAAAAATCTGTGACCGGAAGTACACTACCGTTCAAAAGTTTGGGGTCACTTAGAAATTACCTTGTTTTTGAAAGAAAAGCACAATTTTTGTGCTTGTGTTGGAGTCGTGCTGAGTTAAAGGGTAGAGCTGTCGCTTTCAAGGAGCAGGACTCTAACCCGGACGCTTATAAGAAATCCCGCTATGCCCTCTGACGAACCATCAAACAGGCAAAGCGTCAATGCAGGACTCAGATTGAATCGCACTCCACCAGCTCCGATGCTCTTCGGATGTGTCAGGGCTTGCAAACTACTACGGACTACAAAGGGTTGCACAGCCGCAAGCTGCCCAGTGACACGAGTTTACCAGACGAGCTAAATAACTTCTATGCTCGCTTCGATGCAGGCTCCCAGAATGCAATTCCTATGGCCTCCACTAGATGTCAACAGTCTTTGTTCAAGGTTTCAGGCTTGTTTCTTCCCAAACAAGGAAGAATTTTGAGTTTTGGTACTGGGAGACTGTGTTGGAAATCAGTATGTGCGCGCACGACGAAGAGGAAGCGCACTTGCTAATTTTGCTTTTCTATTGAACATACTACTTTCCGTATTAAATATTATAGTTTAATTACATTATAGGGTATCTGACGATTAAAATAGAAACGTATTTTGATTTGTTTTAACAAAGTTTAGCGGTAGCTTTTTGGATTCCTTTCTCTGCAGGTTGAACGAGTGGATTACTTAGGAAGATTTTCACAAAGTAAATGAATATTTAATCGCAATTTATGATTTATGAAGCCTGTTACGGTTGAAAAATGTTTTGATGTGGGGCGCCGTCCTCAAACAATCGCATGGCATGCTTTCGCTGTGAAGCCTATTGTAAATCGGACAATGCAGTTAGATTAACAAAGTTTAAGCTTTTAACCGATATAAGACACTTGTATGTACCTAGATGTTTAATATAATTTTTATGATTATTTATTTGAATTGCACGCCCTCCAACTTCACCGGAAGTTGTCGACATGTGTCCCGCTGGCGGCCGAGCCCTAAGAAGTTTTTAAACAGGGCAACATTCACAAGGCCGTAGGGCTAGACGGATTACCAGGCCGTGTACTCAAAGCATGAGCGGACCAACTGGCAAGTGACATCACTGACATTTTCAACCTATCCCTGATCGAGTCTGTAATACCAACATGTTTCAAGCAGACCAAACAAACAAATGCTTACACACCCAGACAAGAACACCAAGGTAACCCAAGAACACCAATGTAACCTGCCTAAATGACTACCGATCCGTAGCACTCACGTCTGTAGCCATGAAGTGCTTTGAAAGGCTGGTCATGGCTTACATCAACACCATTATTCCAGAAAATCGAGACCCACCAGATCCACAGATGATGCAATCACTATTGCACTCCATACTGCCCTTACCCACCTGGACAAAATGAACACCTACATGAGAATGCTCTTCATTGACTACAGCTCAGCGTTCAACACCATAGTGCCCTCAAAGCTCATCACTAAGATAAGGAACCTGGGACAAAATACCTTCCTCTTCAACTGGAACCTGTGGTAAGAACCCTTACATGTGGTAAGGGTAGGTAACAACACATCTGACACGCTGCTCCTCAACACGGGGGCCCCTCAGGGGTGTGTGCTCAGTCCACTCCTGTGCTCCATGTTCACCCATGACTGCATGGCCAAGCACTACTCCAACACCATCATTAAGTTTGCTGACGACACAACAGTGGTAGGCCTGATCACTGACAACGACGAGAAAGCCTATAGGGAGGAGGTCAGAGACCTGACAGTGGGGTGCTAGGATAACAACCTTTCCCTCAACGTGATCAAGACAAAGGAGATGATTGTGGACTACAAAAAAAGGAGGACCGAGCACGCCCCCATTCTCACTGTACTGGAGCACGTTGCGAGCTTCAAGTTCCTTGGTGTCCACATCACCAACAAACTATCATGGTCCAAACACACCGAGACAGTCGTGAAGAGGGCGCGACAACACCTATTCCCTCTCAGGAGACTGAGGACCCATGCCAAATCTTTTCAGATCCTCAAAAAGTTCTACAGCTGCACCATCGATAGCATCCTGACTGGTTTCATCACCGCCTGGTATGGCAATTGATCGATCTCTGACCACAAGGCACTATAGAGGGTAGTGCGTACGGCCCAGTACATCACTGGGGCAAGCTTCCTGGCATCCAGGATTGTTCTACCAGGCGCAGTGTAAGAGGAAGGCCCTACAAATTGCCAAAGACTCCAGCAACCCTAGTCATAGACTGTTCTCTCTGCTACCGCACGGCAAGCGGTATCGGAGCGCCAAGTCTAGTTCCAAAATGCTTCTTAACAGCTTCTACCCCCAAGCCATAAGACTCCTGAACAGCTAATCAAATGGCTACCCAGACTATTTGCACCCCCCCCCCCCCCCCTTATGCTGCTGCTACTCTCTGTTTATTATCCACGCATAGTGACCTTACCTCTACCTACATATTACCTCAATTACCTCGACTAACCTGTGCCCCCGCACATTGACTCTGTACCGGTACTCCCTGTATATAGCCTAGCAACAGTTAATCTATTGTTGCTCCTTAATTATTTGATATTTTTCTTATTTTTTATTTATATTTTTTATTTATTTATTTTTACTTGAGTTTAAAACTGCATTGTTGGTTAAGGGCTTGTAAGTAAGCATTTCACGGTAAGGTGTACACCTGTTGTATTCGGCACACGTGACAAAATATTTTTTTGATTTGATTAATAATTCAAGGTCCTTCGGAACAGGCTGTGTTTGCGTTGGAGGGAACCGGAAAGTGGTGGCTGACAGATACAGGGCGACAGGTTAAGGATAACAAGATCATTCAGACGGGACGGATGTGGCAGTTTGATAGGGAGTATGGGAGGATCTTTGGACAAGTAAGCAAATCTCATGATATTTTAAAGTGGATGGTAACACTGCCATCTTATGACTTTTGCAACTATCACTCCTTTTATCCTCCTGTGTTTAGGAATATGCATTACTAGGCAAACGCTAGATTTGTGTTCATATCACACAAACACATTCTCTCTCTCTCTCTCGCTCTCTCTCTCACACTCACACACAAAACCAAACCGGGCGATGTATTATTGAGCGTACAGAACTGTATGAGCAGGAGTTAGATTTCCAAGACTTGTTCACTCACAGGTTGTCTTCAAGTTAAGTCAGGCATAGAAGTCTGCTGTTGTTCCTCATTACACTTTGGGAGAACCATGGGAAGAAGTTGAACTGGACCATGATGACTGATGAGAAGTAGGTACAAAAGAGTTTCAAAGTTGTAATAGAGTTGTAATAACCCAACATCAGGCTCTCCAGGGAGAAAGTCATTTTTTTAATGTAGGGGTGTCAAACTGCACACAAACCATATAAGCCGGATTATATACTGGTAATGAGACCTCATAAACACATGGTAGGCTGGACCTAATTTTGACCACAGTGTCTCCTGGTCCTCATAGACCACAGTGTCCGCTATTCCTAACAGACCACCGTCTCTGCTAGTAATCTTAGTAGGCTTACTCATAGACCACAGTGTCTGCTAGTAGGCTTACTCATGGACCACAGTGTCTGATAGTAGGCTTACTCATAGACCACAGTGTCTGCTAGTAGTTTACTCATAGACCACAGTGTCTGCTTGTAGGTTTATTCATAGACCACAGTGTCTGCTAGTAGGCTTACTCATAGACCACAGTGTCTGCTAGTAGGCTTACTCATAGACCACAGTGTCTGCTAGTAGGCTTACTCATAGACCACAGTGTCTGCTTGTAGGTTTATTCATAGACCGCAGTGTCTGCTAGTAGGCTTACTCATAGACCACAGTGTCTGCTAGTAGGCTTACTCATAGACCACAGTGTCTGCTTGTAGGTTTACTCATAGACCACAGTGTCTGCTAGTAGGCTTACTCATAGACCACAGTGTCTGCTAGTAGGCTTACTCATAGACCACAGTGTCTGCTTGTAGGTTTACTCATTGACCACAGTGTCTGCTAGTAGGCTTACTCATAGACCACAGTGTCTGCTAGTAGGCTTACTCATAGACCACAGTGTCTGCTAGTAGGCTTACTCATAGACCACAGTGTCTGCTAGTAGGCTTACTCATAGACCACAGTGTCTGCAAGTCCTCATAGACCACATTGTCTGCTAGTAGTCTTACTCATAGACCCCAGTGTATGCTAGTAGACTGACTCATATACCACTGTGTCTTCTTGTAGACTGACTCATAGACAACAGTGTCAGCTAGTAGGCTTACTCATAGACCACAGTGTCTGCTGGTAGACTTACTCATAGACCACAGTGTCATCTGATCCTCATGGACCACAGTGTCTGCTAGTCCTCATGGACCACAATGTCTGCTAGTCCTTATAGACCACAGTGTCTGCTAGTGGGCTTACTCATAGACCACAGTGTATGCTAGTAGTCTTACTCATAGACCACAGTGTCTGCTAGTAGACTTACTCATAGACCACATTGTCTGCTAGTAGGCTTACTCATTCACTACAGTGTCTGCTAGTAGACTTACTTATAGACCACAGTGTCTGCAAGTCCTCATAGACCACTGTGTCTGCTATTCTTCATATACCACACTGTCTGCTAGTCCTCAGAGACCACAGTGTGTACTGACCCTAAAACTTCTTCGGGATCGGTGTCCCTTCCACGGGACGGTTGCGCTAACATAGGCTAATACGATTGGCATGAGGTTGTATGTAACAAGAACATCGACATATCTGATATTGGCAGAAAGCTTAAATTCTTGTTAATCTAACTGCACTGTCCAATTTACAGTAGCTATTTCAGTGAACGAATACCATGCTATTGTTTGAGGAGATTGCAAAATTTTGAACATGAAAAGTTATTAATAAACAAATTAGGCACATTTGGGCAGTCTTGATACAACATTTTGAACAGAAATGCAATGGTTCATTGGATCAGTCTATAACTTTACACATACAC